>NC_047110.1:17501009-17614199 GCF_902500255.1 Thalassophryne amazonica | reverse complement strand
CTTGAAGCAATTGCACTTAAAAAGCCCTGTAATTTCTGACGGCACCTGAATGCAGTAGCAGCACAGTGCGTGTCCCTGCCATCTTTGCACAAAAATAAAACTCTTAAAAATCAGAAACTAAAGCAGCACAAATGAAAATTTTAATGGCACAAACGAAGCACTAAAAAAAAAAAAAATAGACCAGTCTGGTTCATTTTGGCGCAAGCTGGGGGGGATGATGATGTCATCACTCAAAAATAAAACTCTTAATATATCTCAGAAACTAAAGCAGCACAAACAAAATTTTAACGGCACAAATCTGCACAAACAAGGCACAAGAAAAATAGACCAGTTTGGTTCATTTTGGAGCAAGCTGGGGGGGGGGGGGATTGACCTTTGAATGATCTAAAAAAAATAATCTTTAATATCTCAAAAACCATAGCAATGCAAATTAACGGCACAAACCAGCACAAACGAAGCAGTAACCACTCAATATGTTTGCTTGGATTTTGTACGTGGATGGGGGGTCAGCTTCACAGAGCTGTGAACCCACCTATGTAAGGTGTATCTGAATACTGCACCACATAAATAGCAGACAAATGCTGTGCTCACATTTAGACAGGATTCTGTTGGTCCACTGCCTAATCAATGCTCCTGAAAGATTTGCCATAAAGTACTTTACTGTTTTTATTTCTTGAAGGTTGCTCTAAATGAAGTCCAAGACATTATCAGAGACTTGGAAATGTTTTGTATCCCACTCTGACTTTTCTAAAAAAAAAAAAGATGGCTGTAAGAGTGATGATTTTTATTCAAAATAATCCTCATGTTTAATTTGTAGAACAGGCATATGACAGGTGACTTGGGGGCAGTTGGAGAGCTGACAGGATGATGGTGGACAGACGCAGCAGCAAGAACACCGGGACACAACAAGTGTTGCATTAGAGAGCTTTGCTCTGTCTCACCTGTGAAGGTCTTGCTGTCAGACAGACGTTGGTGGTGTCTGTTTGTGCTTCTCCCACTGGTCTTTAGACAACCGGTTCTCAAAAAGCATTTGTAAGAAGCTGGAAATCCCACTGTTTGTCTGCTAACTGTGAAATAGAAGAAATCATCACGTACCAATACTCAAACACAGTAAATATAGCAGCAGCTTTGTGCAGAGTAATAATGTAGATTTCAGGCTCTTTATTTAAAGTTAGATTTCTCTGAAGCTGGCAAGTATTCAAATCAAACATAGGCTGATGGAGTTCCACGTGAAGGCTGCTTACCTGCAACACAGCTGACAGAAGCTCAAAACCGTTCTGCATTTGGCCCAGTGTTGACTTCAGACAGGATATTTATTACATAACATTCACAGGGCATTTGAAAGTAAAAATCTATAACAAAATAAGTACTAAAATAAAACCTGAAGGCAAAACAAACATCTGTTTGCTATTAAATCACTGTGTTATTTCAGTGTTTGTCCTCTTAAACAGTGTTTATGTGATTTACAGCAGGATGTGTTGTTTCACAGGCAGCCAAATAAATCCAGGTTTATAACACAAATGCTTCCAAACGTCAGCGTCTTTGTTCTTATTGGTCATTTTCTCAGGGTGCTCCATGCTGATGGAAGCAGAAGAAAGAGGAGAGGTTCACTCTTGGTCCGGGTCCTCCATGATGGACTGCAGAGCCTCCAATCCCTCCACAGACACAGTCAGACTGCCGACGACCACGCTGCTGTCCTCTATATCCAGTACTGTGGTACACAGACAGAAGGACATCAAGTTCACACAAAACAAATTCAATTCTGTCACTGATTCAGGCAGAAGATGGGTCTGTGTGCCTCGTCTTCACAACATATTACTGTGAAGTTGACTATTGGTCAATGGACTGCATTTATATAGCACTTTCATACCTGATACAGATGCTCAAATGGCTTTACAAAGATGCATCACATTCACTCATTCACACACTCAGACACTGATATCAGCATGCTGCCATACAAGGCCCTCAACTGCACCCTGGGAGCAACATGGGGTGCCGAAGGGCCCTTAGTGATTTTCCGGTTGCGACCAAAATTTGAATGGAGGATTCTCTAATCACAAACCCACTTTAACCTCTCTCCAATCCTGATTCACTATAGTCACATTAGCTACAAGCAACAAAGGTAAAGTGATGACTTGACATTCATTTTTAACCATAATGGCCATTTTGCAATGACAGACAACGGTCACACCTTTAAACACTTTCTGGTGTTTTTGTAACTAGATAATATCTGTGAAGTGATTTACAAGACATCTTATGGAGATGTTAGCATGCTAACTAGCAGTGGTGGGCACAGTTCAGCTAATCCGATAGCAGATAAATATCGAAGCTAATGTTTTTGCTAGTGGATTAGCTTTTCAGATAAGTTTTAAGACCAATTTTCTTCCGATAAATGTATTTCCGATAACTTTCTTTGCTGGTAAAGTGAGCAAAGGTTAACAGTCAAAAACGTTTGTAAACCCCAAAATCTAGTCTGTCTGATATGTGTTTATTTATGGCAGACTAGCTGTCGCTTGCTGATGACATCATCAATAAGCACAAAATGTTACTGGCTGGTTGACACACAAGCATTGTGGGTAGTGTAGTTCAGGTTCACTTTGGACGTTGCAGTGTTTCGGTTCCTTGTCCCTTGGAAATCTGCTGCAAAACCCATCACGCATTGTGCAAAAAGTATTATTTAAATATCTAAAGAACCTTGGATTACTTCATCACTTCTAAACAAATGACTATGGCTGCCAGGAGTTAAGGTTTTGTAAAATCTCAGCAATCACTCACCAGCCCGGTAGGTGGCGGTAAATGCACCTTAAACTGGTGCTGTCCGCCATCTGAGCCAAAAGAAGAAGAAGTCCGCTCAACATAAACACAAAACGGACTAATTTTAACATTATTTTTATTTTATTTCTTTGTGGCGGATGGTATCGCCAAGACTCGGTGGGAGAGAGGAACTCTCGAGGCGCAGCTGTGTACAGACTGGGACGTTTCTTCACCGTTTAGACCGTTTTGGATAATCTCAGGATGATTATTTTTTCAGATGAATCCCACTGAAACTAACAGGTAAGAATTTATACTTACTACATGTATTTTACTCTGCCAATCAATGGATGTATTTCGGTTGTTTGAGCCACAGGGTTGAAAGCGTGTGAAAAACTGCGGCAGCTTTTAGCTCGTAAATGACGGTGTATCTAATACAGAGATAAAATGTGACTTCTAATACTGTGTTTTACTGCTTTTGAAAAATGATGACAGTGTTTGTGGTTTTATTTTTTTATTCATTCATTTTTTGTGCGTTCTTGTGTGTTTGTGATCCTTGAATTTACCCAGCAGCTCCTGTGGCGCTTAAAGTGAAACTGGTTTATCAGAAGCCGACAGTGTAATCTGATGTAGCCGCGTCCGAATCAATAATAGTTATTGGTTATCTGTAATAAAGATACATTTTTTAAGCAGCTTATCGGTTTTATCGTCATAAAAGATAACTTTTCAGTTATCTGATTAATGGTTATCGAAGCTAACTTTTTGGTTAGCTGTGCCCACCGCTGCTAACTAGTAACACAGAAATGACACTGTGAAAGATGTTGGAATGAAACAAATCAAACAAACTTTGGTTGTGTCAAGCAGTCAAGTATAGAGGAAAAACTCATAGAGTAGTGTCAATGCCTTTTTGCCCAGTTCAACTGAACTGGGCTAAATCAAACACAGCGTTTGATTCAGAAAAAGTGTTGATCTTGCAGAACAATTGCAATATCATTCCAGTGACATGTAGTAGTGGTATGTGCATGTTTCACAAGCAAAGAATAAAATTAAAAAAGTATTTTCAGCCAGCAAAGACTTTTCAAGTTGATTAAGAATCTCACAGAGGGAGCTGCGGTCTCTGTGTATCCTGAGGCTGACAGTGACCAGCAACTATGTGAAGACTTTGCAAATTTCTTTATTGATAAAATAGATAAAATAATGAGTGACATTGAAACCATTATTCAATCAGTATATTCCTGATATGGGCCAATACTCTGGCTGTGCAACTAGTGATGATCATCTCACTGACTTTAAAATGTTATCAATAGATGATGTCATGAAACTTATTAACAGGTCAAAAACTAAGTCATCACAGTTAGACCCAATACCGACATCTCTACTAAAACAGTGTCTGGATGTATTGATCCAGCCAATTACTGATATAGTGAACACTTCCCTACGTGAGGGTGTCTTCCCTAGTAATTGGAAGATCGCTTTGATAATACCATTGTTGAAGAAGACGGGGCTGGAACTCCTTTTCAAGAACTTCAGACCTGTCAGTAACTTGTCCTATATGTCGAAGCTGGTGGAGAAGGCTGATTTGTCTCAGTATGTTGCTCATTTGAGGCAGATTGATAGATTTTTTAGCAAGAATTCAGCATATAAGGGGTCCCACAGTACAGAGACATTATTGGTGAAAATTAATTCTGATATTATCAACAATATGGACTCTCAGAAGGTGACGTTATTAGTCCTATTGGACTTGTCCGCAGCCTTCGATACTGTGAGTTTAGACATTTTTACCAGCATATTCCAGAGCCAGCTTCAGATCTCAGGAAACGTACTCTCCTGGTTCCAGTCCTATTTACAGGATAGGGACCAGCGTGTCATTATACATGGTGCCATCTCTGATCATTACAGACTGAAGTATGGTGTCCCCCAAGGAAGCTGTGCTGGTCCGGTTGTCTTCTTGGGTTATCTGTGTGCCTTGTATGATATCATGGAGAAACATCTGCCAGTGGTCCAGGTCGGTGGATACGCAGATGACAATCAGCTGTATCTGTCGTATAAGCCTGGAGACCACACTTCTGAGACCAGTGCCATTAACAGTCTCTGTGCTTGTATCTCGGAGGTTAGAGCATGGATGCTGTTTCACCGTTTGAAGATAAATGACACAAAAACTGAGTTCATGTTACTTAGAATGCCTCAACAGCTTGCAAAAGTAACTATACATGACAATGAAGTTGGAAATTCACATGTGAAGCCAGTACAATCTTTGAAAAATCTTGGTGTCATGTTTGATCAACAACTTAGAATGACAAATCATGTGAATTACATCTGTCAGAAAGGTTATCATCAGTTGAAACGAATAAGACAAATAAGAAAATATTTGGATAAATCTGCCACGGAGAGAATTGTGCATGCTTTTGTGACCTCTAATATAGACTATTGCAATGCTCTGCTCTATGGAACACCAAAGTGTGTTATCAATAAGCTGCAAAAACTGCAAAATTGTGCAATGAGTGGTGTGTGGGGCCAGGAAATACGATCATGTCACACCGTTGTTGAAAGATCTCCACTGGTTACCGGTGAAATATCGTATTTCCTTTTAAGATTGCCCTTCTGACATATAAATGTCTGAACGGGCTAGCACCACCTTACTTAAGAGATCCTATTAAAGTGTACAGCCCACAGCGTACCCTACGATCCAGTAGCCAGCTCAACCTGAAGGTTCCTAGATGTCGAACTCAGGTTGGGACTCGAGCTTTCACACATGCTGCGACACGTGTGGAACTCTCTACCCAGTAACGTTAAAATCCTAGATTTGGACAATTTTAAGAGACACTTAAAGTTATATTATTTTAAACAAGCATTTTAAGCTATTAATTATATTTTATAATTTTAGTTATATCTGTGTTTTACTTTTATTTTAATTAAATGTATTGTAAGTGCATTGAGATGTTTATTATTATGCACTAAACAAATAAACTGTTAAACTGTGATATACATTAGTCCTCCCAAATAGGGGCACCACTCAGAACATTATTTATTTATTTTTTCAGGAGCTCATTGGACTCCCAGCCCTCAGCTCAGGGCGGCACAGCACACACACTGTGATCTGGATGATCTCAGGAAGACCAGTGTGTACATTATTACAACAGAGTCGGCCCTGTATTTTTCAGATGTCCTTTCTGGGGGAGGGGACCCTGTCTTATATTTGGGCCTGATCCTGCACTTCAAATGATAGTATGCTGAAATAAAAAAGTGTGTGTGTACTAACTGTTCACAGCCGTCTCTGTTAAATCCTGTTGTTTCTCCAGAATTTCAGGAATGCTCACGAAGGCCACCCCGACATCTTCACACTCCCTGTGCTGCTGCTCCTCCTCGGGTGGTTCACTCACCACCGTGAACCGGATTCTGTCCAGGCACAACAGTCAAGTGCAGTAGTGATAAGAGCAATAATGTTTTCACATCAACACATATGGGTCTCTTGTTTAAGTGCAGACAAAATCATAGCCTGTTTCACTGGTATATCTACAATCTACAGAAACCAGAATAATCTACAGGTGATTACATTAAAGGAAAAACAACAGTGATTTAGTAGCTGAGTCACCACAGGGTCATTCGAAGGTCCACTACCGTTGATTTTTTAAGGTTAATCCTAAAACTAATTTATTTTCTGTTGCTTATAACTATGTGTGGTTTTATCCTGTATTACTTTATTCATTTGTGTTGATTTGTATATGTTTGTACTTGAATATTAACTTGTACTATGATATTTACTTTTTTTTTTTACTTTAACATTTGATGTTTTTATGATGGAAATGACTAGAAATTTTCTGACTGAAAGTGTTATACAAATAAATGTATATATTAATTAATTAATTAATTGTTATTATGACAACATTATTACATCGATAGCAATTTTTTATTTTTCAACCATTTAAGCATATCAAATGTGCCGAAAACATTAGCATATCAGTGTACATCTGAACAAAACTACCTTGTTTTATTTTATATGATTTAGAAAACACCCACACACCCAAGAGAACAATATAGTGTGGCTAATATTGAAGAAATAAGGTCAGATTTATTAATCTTGGCTAGAAAGCAACCAAGAGCATCTTGAACCAATTGAAAACTTCTTTTACTGCTGTGTGGGAAGACAAGAAATAGAATAAAATTCAATAATGAAATCTGGATGAAACATCAGAATAGAACATAACTTTACTGTCCAGCCAAAGCCAGAAAAATATCAAAGCAAATATGATCAAGAGAAATAAACATCACATTAACCTGTTATCACTGCTTTACTTTGCTCAATGTTTAGTATAAAATTTCATTATGAAATCATCAGCACTCAATGAAGTTTATATCTTTATTATATTGCGGCAGCAGAACGAGGGTTTTCCTTACCTCTCCATTTGCCTATTGCGTCCCTGCAGAACTGTCTTCAACAATTGTCGTCTGGCACCATTGTTTTCCATATCCATCGGAATTACTGGCAGGGTGGAAAATTAAGAAATGAGTAGGAGGGGTCAACCTTTCAGATACAATGTAGTTACTTTCATGTGTGTATGGTGGAACAAATACAGAACTGTACGATGCAGGACTGTTTTCTTAGTATACCAATTCTACATGCAATTAAATGAAAGACGACAACCGCAGTAACACAACACCCTGGGAATCAGAGAGGCTCCGTGATGGGTTTTTTTCCACATGCAGTGAGGCAAATAAGTATTCAATCCACTTTCGATTTTGTAAGTTCTCCCACTTACAACCCCAATTCCAATGAAGTTGGGACGTTGTGTAAAATGTAAATAAAACAGAATACAATGATTTGCATATCCTCTTCAACCTATATTCAATTAAATACACCACAAAGACAAGATATTTAATGTTCAAAGTGATAAACTTTATTGTTTTTGTGCAAATATTTGCTCATTTTGAAATAGATGCCTGCAGCATGTTTCAAAAAAGCTGGGACAGTGGTATGTTTACCACTGTGTCAATGAGTGTTTGGGAACTGAGGACACTAATTGTTGAAGCTTTGTAGGTGGAATTCTTTCCCATTCTTGCTTGTTGTACGACTTCAGTTGTTCAACAGTCCGGGGTCTCTGTTGTCATATTTTGCACTTCATAATGCGCCACACATTTTCAATGGGCGACAGTTCTGGACTGCAGGCAGGCCAGTCTAGTACCTGCACTCTTTTACTATGAAGCCACGCTGTTGTAACACGTGCAGAATGTGGCTTGGATTTGTCTTGCTGAAATAAGCAGGGACGTCCCTGAAAAAGATGTTGCCTGGATGGCACCATGTGTTGCTCCAAAACCTGGATGTACCTTTCAGCATTGATGGTGCCATCACAGATGCGCAAGTTGCCCATGTCATGTGTTGTGTGGGCCGCTGAAGAGGAGGTACTGCTGGCCCACCACCACTAGAGGGCGCCCTGCCTGGAGTGCGGGCTCCAGGCACCGGAGGGCGCTGCCGCCTTACGGGAGCAGCCAGGACGACAGCTGTCATCCATCACTGGAGACAGCTGATCCCAATCAATACGGAGGTATATCAGCAGGACGGCATCTCCACCTCATTTGCCGAGATATCGCCTGACCAAAGAGGTAACAATCTCTGCCCATACATATAACTAACCATTGTTGTATTTCTTGTGGAGCATTTGTAGGACAGCTGACTACTGAACAACTTTTGGATAAGTACTCACCTTCCTACACTCCTGTATCGTTGTTAACGAGAGGTGGAGGTGGACTCTCCACCCTCCGTGTTACTGGGTGCAGCCGCATCCACACCTGACTGTTTTTGTTCCTTGCCAGCAGTACCGGATCCGACGAGCGGAGGCAGTGGCCACCTGGGGATTCGGGACTTGGCGGCTCCAGTATTCCCGGGGTTCGGTGGCAGAGGAAATCGGGTTGGTTCCGGTTCGACTTGGACAGACGTCTCCTATCGTCGAGCCTGCCCACACGACACAGTTGTTATTGGACTCAGTCTCAATATTGTAATCGGCTGTGTTGTTGTGCCTGTTTTCACAACAGTAAAAACAGTGTTATTTGATTCCTCCATTGTCCGTTCATTTGCGCCCCCTGTTGTGGGTCCGTGTTCCTACACTTTCACAACAGGATATCTCGGCCAGCGTCATGGATCCCGAGGGGCGTCAACCGGCTGTTGAACGGCCAATGGAAGAACAGGACACGCAGGCGTCCTCGGGAGGGGTGATCGGTGAGTTGCAGCGGATCCTCACCGCTTTCACGACTCGGATGGATTTAATGACCGAGCAGAACGTCCTCCTGAACCGCAGGGTGGAGGCTCTCGCCGCACAAGTGGAAGCGCGCCCCCCGGGCGCCGCTGCGGCTCTCCCTCCCGTCAACCCTGTGCGTAACAGCGATGTTCCACTGGTCGTTCAACGACCCCACCCACCTTCCCCTGAAGCTTACATAAGCCCCCCAGAACCGTACGGAGGCTGTGTGGAGACGTGCGCAGATTTTCTTATGCAGTGCTCGCTCGTCTTCGCACAGCGTCCCGTCATGTACGCGACTGATGCTAGCAAAGTAGCTTATGTAATAAACCTGCTTCGCGGTGAGGCACGCGCTTGGGCTACAGCGCTCTGGGAGCAGAATTCACGGCTCCTTCTGACATATGATGGGTTTGTAAGGGAGCTCAGAACCGTGTTCGATCACCCTAATAGAGGAGAAACCGCTTCAACCGTGCTACTGTCAATGAGACAGGGGCGTCGGAGCGCAGCTGCCTATGCAGTCGACTTCCGCATTGCGGCTGCGAGGTCCGGCTGGAATAGCACTGCCCTCCGCGCCGCCTTTGTAAACGGACTGTCTTTGGTTCTTAAGGAGCACCTGGTGGCTAAGGACGAACCGCGGGATTTAGATGAGCTCATCAATCTTGTCATACGGTTAGACAACCGGTTAGAAGAACGTCGGCGGGAACGAGACGAAGGGCGTGGCCGGGCACGCGCCGTCCCTCTCCCTTCCGGTTCCGACAGCGCTCCGCCTTCCCCACGCTCCACGGCCCCTGCGCTCCGTGGGGCCACAGCTCCCCCTGCTGACGAAGCCATGGACACGAGTAGGGCAACATTTAGGGCACCAGATGCACAGAGGAGACGGGCCCACGGAGCTTGTTTTGTTTGTGGTGCAATAGAGCACCATATGAGAGACTGCCCCGAGCGGTTAAACTCCAACGCCCGCCCCCTAGAAACTGGGCTAGGGGTGGGCCGAGACATTCACGTGGGACACACCCACATTGCCACACGACTCCCAGTTACGATCCTTTATGAGGACTCAACCCTGAAGGCCCCAGCACTGGTGGACACGGGCTCTGAGGGGAATCTGTTGGACAGCAGATGGGCCAGGGAGATAGGGCTCCCTCTGGTGGCGCTTACCTCGCCTGTACAGGTTCGGGCACTAGATGGCTCCCTACTCCCTCCGATCACGCATAAGACACCACCTGTAACTCTGGTGGTGTCAGGAAATCACCGGGAGGTGATCGAGTTTTTTGTGACTCAGGCCACCTCCCGTGTGGTTTTAGGATTTCCCTGGATGTTGAAGCACAATCCCCGGATCGATTGGCCGTCCGGGGTAGTGGTTCAGTGGAGCGAGACCTGCCATCGGGTGTGTCTAGGTTCCTCGGTTCCTCCCGGCTCCCAAGCTAAGGAGGAGGTCAGAGTCCCGCCCAATCTGGGGACGGTGCCGGTGGAGTACCACGACCTTGTCGACGTGTTCAGCAAGGATCTGGCTCTCACACTTCCCCCCCACCGTCCGTATGATTGTGCCATTGATTTGGTTCCGGGCAGTGAGTTCCCGTCCAGTAGGCTGTACAACCTCTCACGGCCTGAGCGCGAATCAATGGAGACCTACATCCGGGACTCATTAGCTGCCGGGTTGATCCGGAATTCCACCTCCCCGATGGGCGCAGGTTTCTTTTTTGTGGGTAAAAAAGACGGCGGACTTCGTCCATGCATTGATTATAGGGGGCTGAACGAAATCACGGTTCGCAACCGATACCCGTTGCCCCTGTTGGATTCGGTGTTCACACCCCTGCATGGAGCCCAAATCTTCACCAAGCTCGATCTTAGAAATGCGTATCATCTGGTTCGGATCCGGAAGGGAGACGAGTGGAAAACGGCATTTAACACCCCCTTAGGTCACTTTGAGTACCTGGTCATGCCGTTCGGCCTCACAAACGCCCCCGCGACGTTCCAAGCATTAGTTAATGATGTCTTGCGGGATTTCCTGCACCGGTTCGTCTTCGTATATCTAGACGATATACTCATCTTTTCTCCGGATCCTGAGACTCATGTCCGGCATGTACATTAACTTTAACTAGTAATGACTTCATGACTTTCTTTGCTAACAAAATTTTAACTATTAGAGATAAAATTACTCATAACCATCCCAAAGACGTATCGTTATCTTTGGCTGCTTTCAGTGATGCCGGTATTTGGTTAGACTCTTTCTCTCCGATTGTTCTGTCTGAGTTTTTTTCATTAGTTACTTCCTCCAAACCATCAACATGTCTATTAGACCCCATTCCTACCAGGCTGCTCAAGGAAGCCCTACCATTATTTAATGCTTCGATCTTAAATATGATCAATCTATCTTTATTAGTTGGCTATGTACCACAGGCTTTTAAGGTGGCAGTAATTAAACCATTACTTAAAAAGCCATCACTTGACCCAGCTATCATGGCTAATTATAGGCCAATCTCCAACCTTCCTTTTCTCTCAAAAATTCTTGAAAGGGTAGTTGTAAAACAGCTAACTGATCATCTGCAGAGGAATGGTCTATTTGAAGAGTTTCAGTCAGGTTTTAGAATTCATCATAGTACAGAAACAGCATTAGTGAAGGTTACAAATGATCTTCTTATGGCCTCAGACGCAGATGATACCCAGCTTTATCTATCCATGAAGCCAGAGGACACACACCAATTAGCTAAACTGCAGGATTGTCTTACAGACATAAAGACATGGATGACCTCTAATTTCCTGCTTTTAAACTCAGATAAAACTGACGTTATTGTACTTGGCCCCACAAATCTTAGAAACATGGTGTCTAACCAGATCCTTACTCTGGATGGCATTACCCTGACTGTCTAGTAATACTGTGAGAAATCTTGGAGTCATTTTTGATCAGGATATGTCATTCAATGCACATATTAAAGAAATATGTAGGACTGCCTTTTTGCATTTACGCAATATCTCTAAAATTAGAAAGGTCTTGTCTCAGAGTGATGCTGAAAAACTAATTCATGCATTTATTTCCTCTAGGCTGGACTATTGTAATTCATTATTATCAGGTTGTCCTAAAAGTTCCCTGAAAAGCCTTCAGTTAATTCAAAATGCTGCAGCTAGAGTACTGACAGGGACTAGAAGGAGACAGCATATCTCACCCATATTGGCCTCTCTTCATTGGCTTCCTGTTAATTCTAGAATAGAATTTAAAATTCTTCTTCTTACTTATAAGGTTTTGAATAATCAGGTCCAATCTTATCTTAGGGACCTCATAGTACCATATCACCCCAATAGAGCGCTTCGCTCTCAGACTGCAAGCTTACTTGTAGTTCCTAGGGTTTGTAAGAGTAGAATGGGAGGCAGAGCCTTCAGCTTTCAGGCTCCTCTCCTGTGGAACCAGCTCCCAATTCAGATCAGGGAGACAGACACCCTCTCTACTTTTAAGATTAGGCTTAAAACTTTCCTTTTTGCTAAAGCTTATAGTTAGGGCTGGATCAGGTGACCCTGAACCATCCCTTAGTTATGCTGCTATAGACTTAGACTGCTGGGGGGTTCCCATGATGCACTGAGTGTTTCTTTCTCTTTTTGCTCTGTATGCACCACTCTGCATTTAATCATTAGTGATTGATCTCTGCTCCCCTCCACAGCATGTCTTTTTCCTGGTTCTCTCCCTCAGCCCCAACCAGTCCCAGCAGAGGACTGCCCCTCCCTGAGCCTGGTTCTGCTGGAGGTTTCTTCCTGTTAAAAGGGAGTTTTTCCTTCCCACTGCCGCCAAGTGCTTGCTCACAGGGGGTCGTTTTGACCGTTGGGGTTTTACATAATTATTGTATGGCCTTGCCTTACAATATAAAGCGCCTTGGGGCAACTGTTTGTTGTGATTTGGCGCTATATAAATAAAACTGATTTGATTTGATTTAAAGCAATGAGAATTTCTTATCTACACAAGTTGTGTTTGACATACAAGGGTCAGCTGAAATGTTCTGCCTCCTAGGTGATTATTTCAATAACAAGCAAGATATTCACATGAATCATATCTCTGCACAATGCTTGGTGTGCTCTCTATCAAGTATCATTACTTTTGCAAATAGTCACCTTATTTGTCCACACACTTACATCAATGCCAGAAATGTCTTTGCACGCCTTCATTAAAGAAACTGGGTGTCTTTTTATGCACCAGTGATGTCCAACTGCTTGCTCCTCTGTATCACTTGTGTCATGATGTCACTTCAGGTGCTCATTCAGCTTAGAATAAAGAAAAAAGTCAAAGGGCATTCGATCCGGACTGTATGGCAGGTGTGGTAAGATCTGAGTCATTGCAGTGCATCCTATGGTTGTTGACATGTTAGTGGACAAGCATTGTTGTACAAAAGAGGTGCGTCTTTCCCAGGATAAACCAGCTTCAAAAGTACACACAGCTTTTGCAAAGCGTCCACATAACAGCCACAGCTCATCCCACTCTGTTATGAGTGCCCACTACAGGCCTGGTCAGGCAGATTCATCGTGGCTGGATTTTCACCCTTCAAACTCATTGTCCACCTCCTGACTCTACTGACATCCATACAGGCGTAGTCACAGACAACACTCATTCAGCAATGAATTTCAAGGGTGCACAAACTCTCCACTGTGAGGAATTCAATAATAGAACGTTCATGTATGTCAGCATTTTTTGTAGACTACTGTCTGGGGCCTTTCACATCGAACGCATCGGTCAATCATTTTGACGCCTTCGCTTACATTGAACGAAATGAACACACTGGCTGTGGCAACAACACGCAGAGGGGGCAGAGATTTCTATATCACTATCTGGCTGTTCGAGGGCCTGCTGAACAACACGGACAATCTGCCGATCATAACCACAATATTAAGAGAAAAAAGCAGAAGAAAGAGTGATGGATATCACCCTGCTGGGAGAAGCTTTCATCAGCTGCTGTCCAGAGTGAAGCTGAGCTGAAGGGGCCGGCCGGAACTGAGACAGCTGGTGTTCAAGCCAGAGTGAGACACACAGCACCCAGTGTGATCAAGCAGACACATTCAATCTGAAATTCAACAGTTTTGGATATACACAGTAGTGTTCAGAATAATAGTAGTGCTATGTGCCTAAAATGATTAATCCAGATTACGTATTTTGTAATCTCATCCACATAAAATCTTTAGAAGATTTCCTTGCATCAGTGAAAAGCTGGAGCTATATAAAATGAATAAATTGAATTGAAACTTTGTCTATAATTTTCTGCTTGGGGTTTTCTGTCACTGTTTCTCTTGTCTGTCACTTGGTGCTTGATGGTGGGCCTTTCTGTCAACTCTTCCACTCCCTCACACCTGTTTCTCATCACCCGCTCGTAGGAATGGGTATTGCTAAGATTTTATCGATATCGATGCCATTATCAATTCCGCTTATCAATCCGATTCCTTATCGATACCCTTATCAATACCTCCTGTGAATTTTCCGTGTACTCAAAGTAGGCTTTACAGGTTTTCTATGTCAACAACATTTTGATTTAGTCTTAAAGTAAATAAATATGTAACTGGTCACTGGATCCTTGATCTCTGGACTTAAATAAACTCTACATGGTGGATCCTTGATCTCTGGACATAAATGGAAATACACAAAATCTGTATCTTTCGTCAAAAACATTTCCTTTCAGACATTAATGGGATAAATGTCACTCAATAGCCTCTAAGCTGAGCTCAGCCAGGTGCGCTGCACATAAGGATGTAACTGATAAACAACGCTGGACGTCTCATTTTGGGAGAAAAAATGTTTTGGTCAATTGTAATTTATTGTTCCTATTACAATGTTTTGAAAGAGGTGTCATTTAATTTAAAACAGTTTGTGACATGAAATTTGGGGTTCCACAGGGATCCAACTTAGGCCCCCTGCTTTTCTCCCTTGGGCATACGTATATTGCGGCATTTTGGGATTGCCTTTTGGGATTGCTATGCTGATGATACTCAATTGTACATGCCGATAACTGCTGGTAATCTCATCCACATAGAATCTTTAGAAGATTGCCTTGCATCAGTGAGAAGCTGGATGTCTAGTAACTATCTACTTTTAAACTCTGATAAGACTGAAATGATGTTTCTTGGTCCAGTGATACACCAGACCAACTAGCACTTAGCCTAGGTTCGTGTGTCATACATCATACAGACAAAGTGAGGAACCTGGGGTAATTTTTGATCCTACGTTGTCCTTTGACCTCCACATTAGAGCTATTACGAGGACTGCTTTCTTCCATCTGCGAAATACAGCGATGATTCGTCCCATCCTGTCTATGGCTGATGCTGAGACCCTGATTCATGCACTTGTCTCTTCTAGATTGGATTATTGCAATGTTCTATTTTCTGGGTTACCGCAGTCCAGCATTAGGGATCTCCAATTGGTTCAAAATGCTGCTGCCAGAGTTTTAACACAAAGCAGAAAGTTTGACCACATTACACCCATTTTGGCATCGCTTCACTGGCTTCCTGTCTCTGTGAGATCAGATTTTAAGGTTCTGCTACTGGTCTATAAAACTGTTCACGGACTGGCCCCTCCCTACCTAGCTGATCTAATTAAACCTTACGTACCGGCCCGGGCTTTGCGTTCATGGAATGTAGGATTACTTTGTGTCCTTAGGGTGAATAAAAAGTCTGCGGGTCATAGAGCTTTCTCTTATCGTGCCCTTGTTCTGTGGAATGATCTCCCTGCATCAATAAAGCAGTCAAATTCTGTGGAGACTTTCAAGTCTAGGCTTAAGATGCACTTGTTTTCTCTGTGTTATGGCTAGCATATTGCGTTACTATGCTTTTTATTTTTATTTATTTATTTTTTTACTCTTTTATTGTGCCTTTTAATCTTTTAATTCATTTTATCTTGGTTTTTTAATTGTTTTGTGTGAAGTACCTTGAGGCGACACTTGTGAATTGGAGCTATATAAAATGAATAAATTGAATTGAAACTGAAATTGAAATTATTAATTCCGACCGGACTCTATCTTTCTAACTTGACTCGGCAGAGAGCGGCACAGCATTTGGAGCTGTGCGAACAGATGAAGGACGAGTCTCGTTTCTTGCCTGCAACAAGACAAGAGTCCAAATTAGTGACTTTAATCTGCACAAAGGTGACTCATGATTGTCATCTATAAATGGCTTTGAGAGGGGTTAAGAAGCGGACTTTCTGCTTCTGAAAAGCAGCAAAAAAGAGAATCAACGAAGCAGCGGATCAGAGCACTGCTTTGTTGGTTCAAGCTTCAAAGTGGAGCCATTACAGAAGCGGCTGATTGTAGACCAGTTGCAAGGTCTGCAATCAACGTAGAGAAACGATCATTTTCCCGACAAACACCCTTAAAAACAATGGCCCCTCTGAAGGACCGATAAAGGAATCGTTAAGCAAAAAGACTATCGATGTCAGTGGATCGAATAATTTCTTAACAATTCTCAAAAAGAACCAGTTCTTGATACCGAACCCTACTCGTTACACCTTGTATTTACCCTGTTCACTTCCTCTCTGCTAGATTGTTGTTCTTTTTGCCTTCGCTTCCAGCCTTCTTCAAAGTTCTTGTTTTGATTGTCCTGCTGTATCTTTTTAACTTCCTGCCTGCTTCCTCAACCCCGCCTTAGCCTGACGTTTTTGATACTGTTGCTTATTCTGGACTGCCTACCTGTGTACCGATCTTCACAAGTATATTCACTAAAGCCTTTTAAATGTCAAACTCTGGTGTCTGTGTCCAGCAATTGTGTCCAGTCGTTTCCGGGTTCAGATTCTGATGCCTTTACATTGAAGGTGATTCTGCACATGCCAGAAACTGCAGGTGCTCTGTTTGGCAGAGCAAAAAGCAATAAGTAAAGAATTATTCTCAAACCACTTTCACTTTACCATCTTACTTGTTATTAAAATAATTGCGTTGGAGAACTTATGGGGTGTAACACTCACACATACAGCATGTGTGTATCTGTGTAAATATAAAGTGTAAATATAACTTAAATAAGTCACAAGCCCGTGACACTGAAAATTAATGTTAATATTTTGAAGGGACCTGTTTCAGCATTCTTCAATGGAAGCAAGTCAAGTAAACCATCAGAACATTTGATCAGTATCAATCATACAGCTCTCAGATGGCTCACCTGGATAACAGTTTGTCATTATTTTCCTTCAGCAAGTCTCTTTCCTGCTCCAATTCCAAAATCCGCTCTTTCACCTGTAAAACACATAACACTGAAGAAGAGATACACCTAACCTGTGGACTTGTGGTAGATAAGAACCACAATGACCACAACATTTATTGCTAAAATGTTAAAATGTTATCAATCATCATACATCAATATTTACAGTGGGGTGCAAAGTGTCTATACATAGTGTAACTTAAAAACAACTTAATAAATAAGTAAGCAAGCAAGCAAGTAAATTAATAAAATAAATTCTGTTTTTTCTACACCCTTGGTTCCCAGCCTGGAGTCACAGCAGACACAACCATCCTGGGGGGCGGGTTTGTCAAAATTAGAAATGCAGAAATTTTAAAAAGTCATAATAGCATAGTATTTATTAAAATGTGTGTAACCTCTATATCACCCGCAAAAAAATGTGCAACCTGATCTACTAACAGTGCACACTGAGGACTGCATATTTGAAATGATCAAAATAAGATGTATTGTCCATTTATTACATTTATCTTAATGTGATTTATATATATATATATATATATATATATATATATATATATATATATATATATACACACACACACACATACATTCTATTTCTACCTCATTTTCTTATTCTATTGTTCTGTTACAAGTATTATTATTGCTTATCCTTGCACACGCTGTTTGATGAACATTTTCCTCTACTTGCACCCATTGTGTGTTTTTTAAGAGCTGACGTAACATGTGAATTTCTCCTCTGTGAGATCAATAAAGTTTTATCTTATATTATCTGAAAAGCTAAGCCGATAGCAAAAACATTAGCTCTGATAATTATCTGCTGTCGGATTAGCTGAACTATGCCCACCACTGGTGGTAAGGAGTTATAGGGAACAAGTTAGACACATGGCAGGGTTGTAATCAAGATGAAATATGGACTTGAAAGAGGCACATTTTTCCATTTGGACCACATATCCACTGAGTTCATCAAAATTATCAGGACACAGTGTGGTCTTCATAGTCTTCATCTGAGTGTGAATGAATGACACACACACCATTCTCAAAAGAGGCATAGGCTTCTGTGGGAATGACTGGAGAAACTGTGGGCTGTGCAACTTCCATAATGTTTCATGGTGGAGCGGCACAGACAAGGATTTCAACCAAAAAACAAACAAATCCAATCTAGGGTTGTATCTTACCATGTATCTTTTCACAAACTACACAAATTTTCAAGTCTACTTTATTAAGAAAATCCTTTTGGGGAGGCCTTGTTGGGGAAAGTGTAGTGACACGGACCCACAACAGGGGGCGCAAATGAACGGTCAATAGATGAGCCAAAAGGTAACAATTTTAATGTTGTGAATGTGCACAACGATTATACAGACAATCACAGAATCGGATAGCAGTCAATACACCAAGGTGACGTGTGGGCAGGCTCGAGGATAGAAGATGTCTGTCCTGAGAAGAGCCAGAACCACACGATTTCCACTGCCACAGAACCCGGAGAATACTGGAGCTGCCAAGTCTCGAATTCCCAGGTGATCACCGTCCCCGACTGTCGGATCTGGTACTGCTGGCGAGGAGCACAAACAGTGAGATGTGGGTATGTGCACACCCAGTAACAAAAACAGTCAGAAGGTGGAAAGTCACCTCCACCTCTAATCACACACTCGTGCAGCTCCTGTCTAACCACTTATCTGGTTTGGGTGTGAAGCGAAGCCGTCGCTGTTCACACCAAACGCCAATCCACAGATAATGAAACGCCACAGGAATACGGCTGCAAAGAAGTTCAGGTTATTATTCAATGATTTAGGTCAGCAGAGAAAAGTACCTTCACAGGTAGATGATATCTCGGCAGCGAGGTGGAGATGACATCCGGCTTTTATGGAGTGATGAAATGAAGATGGGTGACAGCTGTCATGAGTTGATGTGTGACAGCTGTCACTCCCGGTTGTGTCCGTGCGGCAGAGCCCTCTCGTGCCTGAAGCCCGCACTTCAGGCAGGGCGCCCTCTGGTGGTGGGCCAGCAGTACCTCCTCTTCTGGCGGCCCACACAACAGGCCTGGAGGATTGGAGGTAGCTTGTGTCCAGAAAGTCATCATCAGACAGGCAGCTCACCAAGATGTCTTTGAGCAATGTCCTTAATCCCCAAGTTGCTCCTGGTGTCAAATCAAATCAAATGAAATCAATTTTATTTATATAGCGCCAAATCACAACAAACAGTTGCACCAAGGCACTTTATATTGTAAGGCAAAGCCATACAATAATTACGGAAAAACCCCAACGGTCAAAACGATCCCCTGTGAGCAAGCGCTTGGCGACAGTGGGAAGGAAAAACTCCCTTTTAGCAGGAAGAAACCTCCAGCAGAACCAGGCTCAGGGAGGGGCAGTCTTCTGCTGGGACTGGTTGGGGCTGAGGGAGAGAACGAGGAAAAAGACATGCTGTGGAGGGGAGCAGAGATCAATCACTAATGATTAAATGCAGAGTGGTGCATACAGAGCAAAAAGAGAAAGAAACACTCAGTGCATCATGGGAACCCCCCAGCAGTCTAAGTCTATAGCAGCATAACTAAGGGATGGTTCAGGGTCACCTGATCCAGCCCTAACTATAAGCTTTAGCAAAAAGGAAAGTTTTAAGCCTAATCTTAAAAGTAGAGAGGGTGTCTGTCTCCCTGATCTGAATTGGGAGCTGGTTCCAGAGGAGAGGAGCCTGAAACCTGAAGGCTCTGCCTCCCATTCTACTCTTACAAACCCTAGGAACTACAAGTAAGCCTGCAGTCTGAGAGCGAAGTGTTCTATTGGGGTGATATGGTACTATGAGGTCCCTAAGATAAGATGGGACCTGATTATTCAAAACCTTATAAGTAAGAAGAAGAATTTTAAATTCTATTCTAGAATTAACAGGAAGCCAATGAAGAGAGGCCAATATGGGTGAGATATGCTCTCTCCTTCTAGTCCCTGTCAGTACTCTAGCTGCAGCATTTTGAATTAACTGAAGGCTTTTCAGGGAACTTTTAGGACACCTGATAATAATGAATTACAATAGTCCAGCCTAGAGGAAATAAATGCATGAATTAGTTTTTCAGCATCACTCTGAGACAAGACCTTTCTAATTTTAGAGATATTGCGCAAATGCAAAAAAGCAGTCCTACATATTTGTTTAATATGCGCAATGAATGACATATCCTGATCAAAAATTCTCCAAGATTTCTCACAGTATTACTAGAGGTCAGGGTAATGCCATCCAGAGTAAGGATCTGGTTAGACACCATGTTTCTAAGATTTGTGGGGCCAAGTACAATAACTTCAGTTTTATCTGAGTTTAAAAGCAGGAAATTAGAGGTCATCCATGTCTTTATGTCTGTAAGACAATCCTGCAGTTTAGCTAATTGGTGTGTGTCCTCTGGCTTCATGGATAGATAAAGCTGGGTATCATCTGCGTAACAATGAACATTTAAGCAATGCTGTCTTGTTGTGTGGGCCGCCAGAAGAGGAGGTACTGCTGGCCCACCACCAGTGGGCGCCCTGCCTGAAGTGCTGGCTTCAGGCACGAGAGGGCGCTGCCGCCACGGACACAGCCGGGGATGACAGCTGTCACTCATTATCTCTTGACAGCTGTCACCCATCTACTCAACATCATCTCACTCCATAAAGACCAGACGTCATCTCCACCTCGTTGCCGAGATATCGTACTTCGTTGGAGGTAATATCCTCAGCCGTTTGTGTTACAATATAATCTGTATATTGTGAGTGTTTGCAGGAGTACCGGTCCCTCTTTCTGTGGAGGCTGAGTGAGTGCAGGACGGCACTCTTTTCCCCTGAGGAATCACTGAGGTACTCTGCAACATACTGAGTGAGAGGTGGAGGTGGCATTCCCACCGTTGTTGTTACTGGGTGTACACAGACCCACACTTGACTGTCTTTGTTCTCGCCAGCAGTACCAGATCCGACAGTCGGGGACGGTGATCACCTGGGAATTCGGGACTTGGCGGCTCCAGTATTCACCAGGTTCGGTGGCGGCGGAAATCGTGTGGTTCCAGCTCTTCTAAGGACAGACGTCTTCTATCCTCGAGCCTGCCCACACGTCACCTTTGTGGATTGACTGTAATCATATTCTGAGATTGTCTGTATGTTCGTTGTGCACCTTCACAACATTAAATTGTTAATTTTTGGCTCATCTATTGATCGTTCATTTGCGCCCCCTGTTGTGGGTCCGTGTCACTACACTTTCACAACACTGTCTAATAATACTGCCTAAGGGAAACATGTATAAAGTGAATAAAATTGGTCCTAGTACAGAACCTTGTGGAACTCCATAATTAACCTTAGTCTGTGAAGAAGATTCCCCATTTACATGAACGAATTGTAAGCTATTACAACCCCTGGCAATAATTATGGAATCACCGGCCTCGGAGGATGTTCATTCAGTTGTTTAATTTTGTAGAAAAAAAGCAGATCACAGACATGACACAAAACTAAAGTCATTTCAAATGGCAACTTTCTGGCTTTAAGAAACACTATAAGAAATCAGGAAAAATAATTATGGCAGTCAGTAACGGTTACTTTTTTAGACCAAGCAGAGGGAAAAAAATATGGACTCACTCAATTCTGACGAATAAATTATGGAATCACCCTGTAAATTTTCATCCCCAAAACTAACACCTGCATCAAATCAGATCTGCTCGTTAGTCTGCATCTAAAAAGGAGTGATCACACCTTGGAGAGCTGTTGCACCAAGTGGACTGACATGAGTCATGGCTCCACCATGAGAGATGTCAATTGAAACAAAGGAGAGGATTATCAAACTCTTAAAAGAGGGTAAATCATCACGCAATGTTGCAAAAGATGTTGGTTGTTCACAGTCAGCTGTGTCTAAACTCTGGACCAAATACAAACAACATGGGAAGGTTGTTAAAGGCAAACATACTGGTAGACCAAGAAAGACATCAAAGCATCAACACAGAAAACTTAAAGCAATATGTCTCAAAAATCGAAAATGCACAACAAAACAAATGAGGAACGAATGGGAGGAAACTGGAGTCAGTGTCTGTGACCGAATTGTAAGAATCCGCCTAAAGGAAATGGGATTTACATACAGAAAAGCTAAACGAAAGCCATCATTAACACCTAAACAGAAAAAAACAAGGTTACAATGGGCTAAGGAAAAGCATTCGTGGACTGTGGATGACTGGATGAAAGTCATATTCAGTGATGAATCTCGAATCTGCATTGGGCAAGGTGATGATGCTGGAACTTTTGTTTGGTGCCGTTCCAATGAGATTTATAAAGATGACTGCCTGAAGAGAACATGTAAATTTCCACAGTCACTGATGATATGGGGCTGCATGTCAGGTAAAGGCACTGGGGAGATGGCTGTCATTACATCATCGATAAATGCACAAGTTTACATTGATAATTTAGACACTTTTCTTATCCCATCAATTGAAAGGATGTTTGGGGATGATGAAATCATTTTTCAAGATGATAATGCATCTTGCCATAGAGCAAAAACTGTGAAAACATTCCTTGCGAAAAGACACATAGGGTCAATGTCATGGCCTGAAAATAGTCCAGATCTTAATCCAATTGAAAATCTTTGGTGGAAGTTGAAGAAAATGGTCCATGACAAGGCTCCAACCTGCAAAGCTGATCTGGCAACAGCAATCAGAGAAAGTTGGAGCCAGATTGATGAAGAGTACTGTTTGTCACTCATTAAGTCCATGCCTCAGAGACTGCAAGCTGTTATAAAAGCTAGAGGTGGTGCAACAAAATACTAGTGATGTGTTGGAGCGTTCTTTTGTTTTTCATGATTCCATAATTTATTCCTCAGAATTGAGTGAGTCCATATTTTTTTTCCCTCTGCTTGGTCTAAAAAAGTAACTGTTACTGACTGCCACAATTTTTTTCCTGATTTCTTATAGTGTTTCTTAAAGCCAGAAAGTTGCCATTTGAAATGACTTTAGTTTTGTGTCACGTCTGTGATCTGCATTTTTTCTACAAAATTAAACAACTGAATGAACATCCTCCGAGGCCGGTGATTCCATAATTTTTACCAGGGGTTGTAGGTAAACATGATTCAAACCACCGCAGCGCAGTGCCTTTAATACCTATGGCATGCTCTAATCTCTGTAATAAAATTTTATGGTCAACAGTATCAAAAGCTGCACTGAGGTCTAACAGGACAAGCACAGAGATGAGTCCACTGTCTGAGGCCATAAGAAGATCATTTGTAACCTTCACTAATGCTGTTTCTGTACTATGATGAATTCTAAACCCTGACTGAAACTCTTCAAATAGACCATTCCTCTGCAGATGATCAGTTAGCTGTTTTACAACTACCCTTTCAAGAATTTCTGAGAGAAAAGGAAGGTTGGAGATTGGCCTATAATTAGCTAAGATAGCTGGGTCAAGTGATGGCTTATTAAGTAATGGTTTAATTACTGCCACCTTAAAAGCCAGTGGTACATAGCCAACTAATGAAGATAGATTGATCATATTTAAGATCGAAGCATTAATTAATGGTAGGGCTTCCAACTACATCTGGTGTGTAGTTGAGCACCTTGTGCAATGGAGGCCAGCAGGAATCTCTGTGCATGTGGTAGTAAACCTTACTACCCAACAGCTAATGGACTCTCTGGCGACAACAGCCACAGCCCGAGTTTAGCCTTCTGGTCAGAGCATCCGCCTCCCGTGTCGAAGATCACAAGTTTGCATCCCGAGTGGAGGGACAGCAAAGTGAGAGTACATACACAACGCAGAGGTTAAAGTGGCATGGTGGCACACTGATGTAAGTGTGCGAGCACATGGTGTGTGTGAATGGGTGAATGTGAGGCATCATTGGGCAGTACAGTGGATTAGTGGTTAGCACTGTTGCCTCACAGCAAAAAGGTCATGGGATCGATTCCCACCTGTGGCCTTTCTGTGTGGAGTTTGCATGTTCTCCCTGTGTTTGTGCAGCTTCCTCCTACATCTAAAGACATACAGGTTAGGTGAATTGGAATTTTTATAATTGTCCAGCTCTCCCATATATAAGAGATCTCAATCACAATGGAACTAGCCTGGTTAAATAAAGGTTAAATAAAATTGTAAAGTACACTGAGTGTCTGTTTCAGATGGAAAAGCGCTATGGAAATGCAGCCCACTGAAAACAAGCCAGTCTTCTTAACAATGGAAACTTTTCCACAGTACTGTACACTGAACTGGCACTGCCTGATTCTATGATTAACTGTGAGTTTAGTTCATGCTGCAGTCAGACAGCAGCAGTTACCTGTTCCATGTTTCTTTTCAATATGGCTGAGCTCTGCAGCTGGTTCCCCAAATCCACATTCTTCATTCTCTCCTCTTTCAGCTGATTCCACAGCTCATCCACTTTCGCCATGGCAGCATTGCGACTTGCAGTCAGCTTCTTCTGACTCTAAAATGACAAATATTTTGGGACTAAATTTTATATTTTTCATCCAAAAATATAATTAAGTGTAAATATAACTTAAATAAGTAACAAGCCCATGACACTGAAAATGAATGTTAATATTTTGAAGGGACCAGTTTTCTTGGTCTGATGATACCTTGGTACTTTCATAGACCCTGATGCTACATTAGCGTTATTTTTAGACCTTTAGGCCATTTTAAATCCTACAAGGTGGTGTTCTTTATAAAGTAAACTTGTGGGCTAGTTCTGGCAGACAACGCCAGTTGCGTGCGACAGATACAATAATAGGCCTCATTCATATAATTACCACATACCTCCCACTAAAACACATTGTTTACATGATTCTCTAAAACACTCCCTCTGAATTGGGTGGGCTATTTAAGATGCAACAATTTCCCAGCTTCCCTTCTGCATGTCAAGGTTGCCAGCTGCCACGTCAGTGCTTTGGCTTCCCCCCACCTTCACCTCAGCATCCAACAGTGGGCTCTGATCGGAGGAGAAAATCTGCATGTCTATCACAGAGCTGTATATGAGTACTAGAGTCCGCAGTCACACTGAGACATGTCCCGGCAAGGAAGCGTAGTTGCAATTTTAAAGCCAGTTAACTCAGTGGTCAGCGTGCACAGACACTCAGAGAATTTCATCAAGAAACGGCTGGAAAATGCCGGAAAACTACATGTTGGCAATGCCACAACTGGAGGAAGAAGGGAGACAACATTTCCTTCCATAAGTAAGTAGTTTTGGTTATTCTTGTTACTTTTTCTGTGACTTTTGTGCAATAAACTGGTGTATCTTGCAGTGTTATGCCTGTGCAATGCATGAATATGAAGTTGTATACTATGTATATATGATATTGCCTGGCAGTGCCTGGAATAAAATGTGACTCATGAATTATCATCTGCAAAATAATTGATTATTGGATTTTTACTGTAACTTTTGATAGGCCTGTACCCAATCTGAGGATTTAGAAACCACCTGGAATGGAACATTACTCAAAGCTGAATTAATTCATTACGATACAAAAATGAATTCACCATGTGGAACTAATTCATGCATCCTGTGTGTCCTGCTTGGATTGTGTGTATCGCAATATTGTGCCTTGTTATGTCTACAGAATTTGGAAGCTGGAACATATCAGATCTGTGTAAACCTTCAACACTAAAGCCACCTTGACACTTGCACGAATTTGATCCCCGCACTACTGCACCATTTGTCAATGCAACCTGCTTTTGTCCCACTTGATGCCACATTACATGAAAATCAAATAAAATAACGCATTTGCTCTTAGAACGTAGCTGATGAAATCATTTCTGATTGCGCCCAGAATCACAGAGAAATTATCTCCAATGACATGCAGGTTAGATGAAATGGAAACTTTATAATTGTACCAGGTCTCCCTTGTAAAAGAGATCTCGATCTCAATGGGACTAACTTGGTTAAATAAAGGTTAAATTAAATTTAAAATTACAGCTGCATTGTCTTGTGCGTGTCGTGCGGCAGAGAACACATTTGGAATTGTCTCAAAGGTATATTGTAATGGATTGGTAAAACAGTTGCATTTTCATTCCTTCTTTTGAGTTAGATAATTTATTTGTAAAATTATCTTTATAATAGATGTAATATCTTGTCATAATCGCAGCGCATCTGAATGATTATGATGAGATGTTACACATGCGTGCACAAACACACACCAATTGCCTGTTAGGCACAGCCCAGACGTTCCATGTCCACCCTGTGGGCTCATCACCTGCATAGGGAACCATTGGGGTTGGGTGCGTTGTTCCATGGGTGGCAGTGAAAGTCGAAGGCCTCGATGGACCAAACCTGGGAAGCAGAGGCTATCTCTGGGGGCATGGAACATCATCTCGCTGTTTGCTGACACTATTTTTTGTAATTACAAGCTTTTGTGAGTATTTAGGGTATACCTGTGTGGTAGCATGTGCACTGTGTCAAATGGACAGCAGATATACTCAACAAAAATATAAACGCAACACTTTTGGTTTTGCTCCCATTTTGTATGAGATGAACTCAAAGATCTAAAACTTTTTCCACATATACAATATTACCATTTCTCTCAAATATTGTTCACAAACCAGTCTAAATCTGTGATAGTGAGCACTTCTCCTTTGTTGAGATAATCCATCCCACCTCACAGGTGTGCCATACCAAGATGCTGATTAGACACCATGATTAGTGCACAGGTGTGCCTTAGACTGCCCACAATAAAAGGCCACTCTGAAAGGTGCAGTTTTATCACACAGCACAATGCCACAGATATCGCAAGATTTGAAGGAGCGTGCAATTGGCATGCTGACAGCAGGAATGTCAACCAGAACTGTTGCTCGTGTATTGAATGTTCATTTCTCTACCATAAGCCGTCTCCAAAGGTGTTTCAGAGAATTTGGCAGTACATCCAACCCGCCTCACAACCGCAGACCACGTGTAACCACACCAGCCCAGGACCTCCACATCCAGCATGTTCACCTCCAGATCATCTGAGACCAGCCACTCGGACAGCTGCTGGAACAATCGGTTTGCATAACCAAAGAACTTCTGCACAAACTGTCAGAAACTGTCTCAGGGAAGCTCATCTGCATGCTCGTCTTCCTCATCGGGGTCTCCACCTGACTCCAGTTCGTCGTCGTAACCGATCTGAGTGGGCAAATGCTCACATTCGCTGCCGTTTGGCATATTGGAGAGGTGTTCTCTTCACGGATGATGCGAAGGAGATGTGTTGCACTGCATGAGGCAAATGGTGGTCACACCAGATACTGACTGGTATCCCCCCCCAATAAAACAAAACTGCACCTTTCAGAGTGGCCTTTTATTGTGGACAGTCTAAGGCACACCTGTGCACTAATCATGGTGTCTAATCAGCATCTTGGTATGGCACACCTGTGAGGTGGGATGGATTATCTCAGCAAAGGAGAAGTCCTCACTATCACAGATTTAGACTGGTTTGTGAACAGTATTTGAGGGAAATGGTAATATTGTGTATGTGGAAAAAGTTTTAGATCGTTGAGTTAATCTCATACAAAATGGGAGCAAAACCAAAAGTGTTGCGTTTATATTTTTGTTGAGTATATGTATAATACATTACAAATGATCGGTATGTCTAAAAACACTTTTATTTGCTTGTTCCCAGAAATGTATCATTAATGATGCAGCTGGTGGTGAATGCCTACACTGGATTTGCTTCTTGCCTTGGAAGAAAAGGCTGCAAAAAAGGTTCTCACCTCCTGTAGCTGCAGGTATTGCCCCTCGAGCTCTGTTATGGCATTGGCTCTGTCCTGCAGCTGCTTCTGTAGTTTAATCATCGCCACATTGTTGCTGACGTGTGAGCTGGGAAAGCAACAACAACACAACACTCTGTGAGGACCTTTAACACCACTGTTACAGACCAGACAGTGAACCCTACAAGTATTGGAATGACGAGTTCCTTTGTTTTTTGTTGTACACTGAAGACATTTAGGTTGAACATTAAACTAAGGAGGGACTCCGTAAGAAGACAGTTTAAAATGTTAGCTTTTGTTTCCTGGTATTTACATCTAGATGTGTTTGTCTGTCTCTATGTGGCCCTGAGATACAGACAGTAGTGTTCAGAATAATAGTAGTGCTATGTGACTAAAAAGATTAATCCAGGGGTTAATGGCGAATGGCAGTAATTCCCAGAACCCTTCCGGACGACCAGTGAATCTGAATGTTTCAACCTCTTAGCAGTAAACGAAAGTTTTCCATGCTAGAAATAAGGTCTACACAACGTGGGCTTAATAAAAAGCGTGACCGACGCAATGAAGCACATTTGACACATTACTACATAAACTGAGTTAATCAAACTGAGTTGAACTGAAATGGGAGAAATGTGGGGTGAATGTAATCGCAAAGTTATTACAAACAACATCCTTATAAACTTACTTGTATGCTTTTGTCAGCTGATCAGTGCAGTGTGACAGAGAACTACGGGGGCCAGTGATGAACACATTTAAGCAGGGGTGTAAGCAGCTCTCAATTGAATGGAGTCAGAGCTCCAACTACTGGACAAACAGTGTAAGGACATTTTACATTGCCGACACAAACATTATTTCAGTAACTGTTCTGTTTATGAGAAATTATCGGCGTTCTATCGGCAAAATTTCGGCCGATAGTGAGTACTTTGGAAAGGGCTTATGTCGGCCGATAATATCAGCTGGCCGATATATCGGTTGGGCTCTAATCATGATGCTTGCACCACCATGCTTCACTGTCTTAATGACTTCACTGTGAACTGTGGCTTGAATTCAGAGTTTGCGGGTCGTCTCACAAACTGTCTGCGGCCCTTGGACCCAAAAAGAACAATTTTACTCTCATCAGTCCACAAAATATTTCTCCATTTCTCTTTAGGCCAGTTGATGTGTTCTTTGGCAAATTGTAACCTCTTTTGCACGTCTTTTATTTAACAGAGGGACTTTGCGGGGGATTCTTGCAAATAAATTAGCTTCACACAGGTGTCTTCTAACTGTCACAGCGCTTACAGGTAACTCCAGACTATCTTTGATCATCCTGGAGCTGATCAATGGGTGAGCCTTTGCCGTTCTGGTTATTCTTCTATCCATTTTGATGATTGTTTTCCATTTTCTTCCATGCGTCTCTGGTTTTTTGTCCACTTTAAAGCATTGGAGATCATTGTAGATGAACAGCCTATAATTTTTTGCACCTGCGTACAAGTTTTTCCCTCTCCAATCAACTTTTTAATCAAACTACGTTGTTCTTCTGAACAATGTCTAGAACGTCCCATTTTCCTCAGGCTTTCAAAGAGAAAAGCATGTTCAACAGGTCTGGCTTCATCCTTACTTAGGGGACACCTGATTCATACCTGTTTGTTCCACAAAATTGACGAACTCACTGACTGAATGCCACACTACTATTATTGTGAACACCCCCTTTTCTACTTTTTTTTTTACTAATAGTCCAATTTCATAGCCTTAAGAGTGTGCATATCATGAATGCTTGGTCTTGTTGGATTTGTGAGGATCTACTGAATCTACTGGTACCTTGTTTCCCATGTAACAATAAGAAATATACTCAAAACCTGGATTAATCTTTTTAGTTACATAGCACTACTATTATTCTGAACACTACTGTACGTCCTGTCTAGGGTGTACCTCACCTCTTGGCCTGTAACTGTGTATTATATCATTCTTGATACATGAAAATTCAGTAAGGTATGTCTTCTATAATATATTCCATTTCTAAAGTAGAACTCTACTAGTGTATACTAAGGTATATCTAAATATCTAAAAAAGAAGCGTAAAATAGAAGAGTAGAACAGAGTAGAGTAGAGCCACTTAGGTGCCTGGTTTTGAGAACAAGGGATGGTTGAACATGATGAAGTTCCTCCAGATCCACTTGGATGCATTTCACTGAACAATGGCAAGCAACATGCTCCTGTAGACTCCAGAATTAATTCTGTGGGTGTAATATCCAACAACATCATCAATAAAGATTTGTGAACCTGTTCCAGAAGCAAACATGCAAGCCCAAACAATGTTCTGCAGGTGAGCGTATAAGTTTTGGATCCTAACCCTTATCCACACTTTGGTCTGTCCATCAGTTCAAACTTTTGTGGCTTATCTCTGTATATCATGCTTGGGCTGAAACATGTGTATGTTCTGTGAACATTCTACTGACAAATAAAAGACAATCTATTTTTTCTCATTCCTGACCAAATAACAAACACGGAACACCTTTACTCAGATTAAGTATGGAAAAAAACATTAGAGTCCATAAGTATTCAGACAGTGACAATTGTTGTAATTTTGCCTCTGTACACCACCATATTATATTCAAAATGAAGGAATCAAGATGTGATTGTAAGGCAGACTCACACACAGCCCACATGCACGCAGCCAAGATATCAAAGGAGTGGCTTCAGGACAACTCTGAATATCCTTGAGTGGCCCAGATCTGAATAAGATTGATCAGTTCAGGAGAGATCTGAAAATGGCTGTGCACTGATGCTCCCCATCCAACCTGATGGAGCGTGAGAGGTGGTGCAAAGAGGAATGAGCAAAACTGCCCACAAATAGCTGCGCCAAGCTTGTAGCATCAAATTCAAGAATTCTTGAGGCTGTAATTGCTGCCAAAGGTGCAGCAAAAAAGTACTGAGAAAAGTGTGTGAATACTTATGTACACGTGATCTTTTAGTTTTTTATTTTTAATAAATTTGAAAACATTCAAGTTTTTTTGTTCAAGCGAACAAAGAGCTCTTCTATACCTTTGTGGACCTGGAAAAAGCCTATGACCGAGTCCCGAGGGAGCTGGTATATTGGTGCCTCACAAAATGACAGGTCCCGGAGAAACTGGTACAAATGGTGATGACAACCTACCGTGGGGCAAGAACAGTAGTTAGGACCAAATATGGAAGGACTGAGGAGTTCAACATGGGAGTGGGTCTCCATCAAGGATCGGGACTAAGCCCATTTCTGTTTATTATCATACTGGATGTGATAAGTGAAGAATTTAAAACTGGCTTGCCCTGGGAGCTGCTGTTCGCTGACGATCTGGCCGTAATTGCCGAAAATGAGGTAGAGCTCCAGAGGAGGTGGTTGAAGTGGCAGATCGGTATGGAAAGGATGGGCCTGAAGGTGAACACCGGAAAGACAGAGGTCATGGCAAGCAGCAGGAGAGATGTGAAGGTGAACATCAGAGACAGAAACAACACAACCCTGAAGCAGGTCAGGTAGAGTTTAAGTACCTGGGAGTAACAATACCAGAGAATGGAGGAATCAAATGTACAATCAGAGCAAGAGTGTCAGCAACTTGGGCCAAGTGGAGAGAGTTGTCCGGAGTCATCAACGACAAAAGGATGCCAAGAAGACTGAAGGTCAAATTGTACAACACCATCATAAGACCAGTACTACTGTATGGAGCGGAGGTATGGACCATGGGAAAAAAGGAAGAGAGAATCCTAGAGTCAACTGAGATGAGAATGCTTAGGAGAATCAAGGGAGTGACATTGAGAGATCGAGAGAGGAGTGAAGACATCAGAAGAGAGCTACAAATAAACACCATAAATGAGAAAGTTAGAGAGATACGGTTAAGGTGGTATGGCTATGTAGCCAGGATGGAAGAGGAAAACCCAGTTAAGAAGGTATGGGAAGCAAGCATACCGGGAAGGAGACCCCGAGGACGACCTCGTAAGAGATGGATGGATTGCATCAAGGAAGATATGACCCACTTCGGAGGTAGACCGGAGGAGGCCCAGGACAGGAAAACCTGGAGGACAAAGACCAAGGCAGCCGACCCTGCAAAAGCGGGAATACAGGTTTAGGAAAAGAAGAAGAAGAAGAATTTCAAGTTTGAGAAATCACTATATATGGAGTACAAATGCCATGAAGCTCTCAGTCTGGTTCAGTACACGCAACCACATTAATGGGGAAGACTGCTGATTTGACATTTGTCCAAAATACAGTCATTAATACCCTCCCGATGGACGACAACCCACAGAAGTTCATTGCTGAAAGGGCTGATTGTTGATGGAGGACTGTATCAAAGCATATTCATGGGATGTTGACTAGAAGGGAAAAGTGTAGTATGAAAACACATACAAACAACAGGGATAGCCTTGAGAACTACCATGCATAGCCAATTCAAGAACTTGGGTGAGATTCACAAGGAATGGATTGAGGCTGGAGTCAGTACAACAAGAGCCACTACGCAATACTATGTCCAGGAAATAGGCTACAAGTGTCAAATTCCTAGAGTCGAGGCACTGCTGAACCAGAAACAATGTCAGAAGCATCTTGCCTGGACTAAAGAGAAAAAGAACTGGACCATTGTTCAGTGGTCCAAAGTCCTCTTTTCAGATGAAAGCAAATATTGCATTTCATTTGGGAATCAAGCTCCCAGAGTCTGGTGAAACAGTGGCGAGCCACACAATCCAAGTTGCTTGACATTCAGTGTGAAGATTCCAGTCAGTGAAGATTTGGAGTGCCATAGTTTTAGGCAGAAATTGAACTTTTGGGTGTCCAAAAAAAAAAAAGTAATAATCAGGGTGTCCAAAATTGTTGGTGCTGACCAGCGCTGCACATAGCCAACCCACAGGGAGGGGTCCAGGGGGCCTCCCCCTGAAAACCTTGAAAAAACAGACTCTAGATGATGCATTTTAGTGCATTCTGGAGCACCAAATACTATATTTTGACCTTAGAAACTGATTAGATTTTGCTTCTTTATAGTTATATTTTTTTTTTCTGCCTGACATTATTGTTACTGCAACCTATACCCTTTCCAGCCTTGTTTAAATGTTATCTTTTTTTTCTTTTCAGGTAATGGCTTCTTTTCTTTGTTGATGGTTTCCAACTTTCCATGAACCTGTACCTGTCCCATGCCTGACTCAACTCAGTCCAACTCACCGCATGTGCTTGTTTAAACCCACTGTAGCTGGCACATTGCTTCCTTATGCACCCCTAAACTGTGCACCTATGTAGATTCTGAAACTGTTTCTACTATCTCTGTCTCGCTCTCTCTCAGACAGTTTAGGGGAAATTTCCAGGTAGAAACTAAATTAAGAGCGAGCTCTTGCCGCTGAACCCAAATGGTTTACAGCAGCATACCACTATTAATGTTCCTTTTAAGATTACTACACATGGTACATGACAATCTGAAAAAAGGCAGCTGATGAACATACAGCAATGGAATAATTGTAAAAACACTGCTGATCACACAAGTTCTTTGGCAGAGGTGGTAAAACTAAAACCCTTTGTCAGGCTAGACAAATTATGTTTTTTCTTATGACTTGGGTGACAGAAAGCTTTCAGTGACCAGAAGCATCAGGAGGTTTTACCTCATTTTAGACATTTGTTGCTGCCGGATGCAAAGAAGATTTTCTTCATATTCCGTCTCCTTTTCCCTTAGTTTCTCCTGCAGGAGCTCTATGGCTTGTTCCATCTCCTCCGCATGAGCTCGCTGGACCTCAATCTCATTCTCACTGTCACCAAGTAAATACAATATTTATACCCAGCATGAGCACTATTCATACACACATGGAAATACGATGGGTGCTTTATATATAGGATTTAACATTAAACAAACACATTAACACATAAAGGGTTGCTAAAAACTGACTTTGTACAATATGACCCCTTTATTCAATTCTTATTTGATCAAGAGTTCAACCTGGACTGGTTTCATTTTCAAATTTTGTCATTTAAAGTAACCTGGATGAAAAAAAATTCTACGTTTAATAAATATGTGGCTGTGTGCTGAAGCTCATTTAAGATCATTAAGCTGTTCCTGTGTATTAACAAGCATTTAGTGCAAAAAAATCCACTGTGCTGTCCTCGATATACGTGTTCCATAAACTCTGACAGCCAGCTAAACGCTTTCCGAACATCAACATCATTTATGCATGTCTACGTTGATCACACAACACTGGCTAGGCCAGCAACAAGCTTTCAAATGTGCTAAATTACAGACACAATATCAGCCCCTGAAATTGCTTTTAGCCTTGACAAATTGTGTTGTGTGTGCAAACCTCAACAATTTACATGTTCAACACCCATAATTTTACTCATTGGAGTGGTCATACCCTATAATTGCATATTCATGAGCCAAACATTCCATGGACAAAACACACTATTTTATGTATTGGAAAGATGCATTCCTCTGTTCGCATGGTTAGTCAATCAACATGCAAATTTTTTTGCGGGAGCTATGTTGTTTATGCATTATGTTCTTACACATGCAAACCTTTAGTAAATCAAGTAGTCCATGAGCCAGTCAGCAATTTTGACCTAGTCAGTAGTCAGCTAGGGGTTAATGAAGAATTACACAAAGGTCAAAATTTAAAAATGCTCCAATGATGTTGAAGACCACATTATTATCACATTATTTGTCTGATCACAATGATTCCAAAAAGGTATAGTTTGGACTATCTATGACTGAATGTTCTAGAGTTATGGGGTAAAAAGCAAAAATGGTGACAAAGGTCAGTTTCAGTTTGTACAGGGGTCAAAAGTTAAAGCTGATCCAATTTCATTAAAAAAATGATGCAAATTATTATTTGGGTTAATATGATTCTAAAATGGCAAATGGTAAAAAGGCCAGATGACCGGAGGATTGGTGATGCTGTGGTGTACTCACAGCCTGCAGATCTCTGCTCGTGCATCTTCCAGCAGGTTGTGGCTATACTGAGGGACCAGCCCAGTTGGAGATCTCCTATCTCCTTCCAAATTCCTGGAAACTACTGAAGGCAAAAAAAAAAAAAAAACTATTAGGTATACATCAGAGCACCTTCACTCTATTCAGTGATTATGAAGCACCAAAAAGCCACAGCTCAGTGAAAGTACATATATCCTAGGAAAAAAACTCCTTTGAGTTGAAGCTGTTCACTAGAATAGCACTTGAAGAAAAATACCAATTATCTTTCATAACTGTACTTAAGTATCAAAAGTAATTTCATGACATTAAATGTACTGAAGTTGTGAAATTTTATATCACACCACTTGCTTCCAAAACAGAATGTTGCAGGTTTAAGACCACCCACACCCATTCTCCTTGGAAGGTAGAGTTGTGTCGCAAAGGGCATACGGGGTAAAACTTATACCAAGTCAACATGTGGATCCATTTTGGATCTGCTGTGGTGACCTCAAGCAAAAGAGGAGAAACCAACAGAAATGACTTTATTCTTCTTTACAATTAAATAAAACAAAGCAGCAACAATTTAGAAAAATAAAACCACAGGTGCTGACTGCCAGGCTCGAAACACCTTTTACGCAATTCATCCAATGAACAAAGTGGGCATAGCAGACAGAGATAAAACAAAAACATTTACTGACTGCAGTAAAATCTTCATGTTTTCTCACATGCTCTTGTTAGGGTGTCCCACAGGCAATAACCATCTCACCCTGTCCCCTGAATCTTCCTGTCACTTTGACAACCTGCATGTTCGACTTCACAGCATCAATAAAACTCCTCTCTGACCTTCCTGCTGTCTTTGTGTTTGGTGGCTCCATACAGTAGTTATTGCCAAAAGTATACAGAGGTGGTTATAGAGCCCCCATCAGGTCAGTTCACATCAGTTTTTTCAGAAGTCCACAGTCATCAAACTGACCACGTTTGATTTCAGTATAATAAGTCATTAGTGAGCCATAGCAAATTTAATGAAGAAAGCCACACCCACTCAATGTTGGCAGGCAAGTGAAGCAAAAAGGAAATATCAAAAATGCATTTCTTTTGCCTAGATTAGTTCAAAAATTGCACATGCCACATGTTGTGAAGACTCAGAATAAACTGTAGGAGGTATAGCAAAATATTTGAAATTATTTGAATAATTCAAAATGGCCAAAAGATTTTCAAGGCTGAAAGAGGCGTGGCCTATGATCCAAGGAATCTGGTTAACAAAGAATTTTGATTTTAGGATTTTAGGTTTCAGAATGCACTGCCAAAATTTTATTGAGGTGTATACAGCACCCCATTAAGGTTGGCTCATATATCAGGTTTTCCATACTGATCATGTCTACCAAGTCTGAATTGAAAATTCATGAGCATAGCAGATTTTGCCTGCGATAGACTGTCACCAATGTAGGTGACTGTACAGACACTGTAGAGAGGATATGTTCAGGCCACGTGTACATCTGCTATGAAGCTTATTATTTCTGTTGTGCTCTCTGTGCAGCACACGACAGTGCTGGTCTTCACACACACACACACACACACACACAGCGAGAGTGAGAGCGAGCGAGCGAGAGAGAGAGAGAGAGAGAGAGAGAGAGAGAGAGAGAGAGAGAGAGCAATAACACAGGGAACACCCGAACACCTGAAGAAAGGGAGTGTAAAATGACATTGGAAAGCCAAGACACCAACTGAAATTTATCAGTAATTACAAAGCAAACCTGCCCCTTGTATGTGCAAATTAATATCAGTTGGTTCAGTCCCAACTGATGGCCTATAGAAAGTGTTTAATTTACAAGGTGTCTCAAAGAAATATCTCATGATGGGTAAAAGCAAAGAGCTCTCTTAAGATCTTCGCAACCTTATTGTTGCAAACAAAACAAAACAAAACAAAATAAATAAATAAATAAACTGATGGCATTGGTTACAGAAGGATTTTTAAACTTCTGAATGTTCCAGTGAATTAACAGGGAGCCAATGAAGAGAAGCCAATATGGGTGAAATATGCTCTCTCCTTCTAGTCCCTGTCAGTACTCTAGCTGCAGCATTTTGAATTAACTGAAGGCTTTTCAGGGAACTTTTAGGACAACCTGATAATAATGAATTACAGTAGTCCAGCCTAGAAGAAATAAATGCATGAATTAGCTTTTCAGCATCACTAAGATGTTTCTAAGATTTGTGGGGCCAAGTACAATAACTTCAGTTTTATCTGAATTTAAAAGCAGGAAATTAGAGGTCATCCATGTCTTTATGTCTGAAAGACATTCCTGCAGTTTAACTAATTGGTGTGTGTCCTCTGGCTTCATGGATAGATAAAGCTGGGTATCATCTGCGTAACAATAAAAATTTAAGCAATGCTTTCTAATAATGCTGCCTAAGGAAAGCATGTATAAAGTGAATAAAATCGGTCCTAGCACAGAACCTTGTGGAACTCAATAATTAACCTTAGTCCGTGAAGAAGACACCCCATTTACATGAACAAATTGTAATCTATTAGATAAATATGATTCAAACCACTGCAGCGCAGTGCCTTTATACCTATGGCATGCTCTAATCTCTGTAATTAAATTTTATGGTCAACAGTATCAAAAGCTGCACTGAGGTCTAACAGGACGAGCACAGAGATGAGTCCACTGTCTGAGGCCATAAGAAGATCATCTGTAACCTTCACTAATGCTGTTTCTGTACTATGATGAATTCTGAAACCTGACTGAAACTCTTCAAATAGACCATTCCTCTGCAGATGATCAGTTAGCTGTTTTCCAACTACCCTTTCAAGAATTTTGGGGAGAAAAAAAAGGTTGGAGATTGGCCTATAATTAGCTAAGATAGCTGGATCAAGTGATGGCTGTTTAAGTAATGGTTTAATTACTGCCACCTTAAAAGCCTGTGGTACATAGCCAACTAATAAAGGTAGGTTGATCATATTTAAGATCGAAGCATTAATTAATGGTAGGGCTTCCTTGAGCAGCCTATTAGGAATGGGGTCTAATAGACATGTTGATGGTTTGGAGGAAGTGACTAATGAAGATAACTCAGACAGAACAATCGTAGAGAAAGAGTCTAACCAAATACCAGCATTACTGAAAGTAGCCGAACTGTTGTTGGCTGGGGTGTTTGGCTGGCTTGGTTTTTGTTTTCTGTTTCTCCCACCAGGTGGTATGCATTCAGGACTGAGTGGCTGAGCATCAGGACCTCACCCTGAACACCTGAGGCTTGTTTTCACATGCAGGTCATCAGGACTCACAGCTGTGGTGTATTTTGTCATAATCAGAGATTGCTGCATTTAAACCTTGAATGCACAGTGTGTGATTGCCAGAGACTCGACCTTGTGAGCAGACGTGTGAGATCGACGTCAGGAGAACAATCTCACCATCACGGACGCAGAGACCGCTCCAGGTTTGACGCCACAGTCTGTGAAGGAGGACTGGGTGAGGTCTCACGCTCTTCAGCACACTTCCTGAGGTAATTTGGTTTTGGTGACTTTTATGAAGTAATGACAGTGGATTTGGTGTCCCTCACACCTTGTGTTAGTGAGCTGTCACGTTATGCTAATTGTCTAATCAGCTTCTGCTGCAGTGGAGATTTGAACTGAGTTGTTCCGTGCCTGCAGGGTAAGAAGCTGATGTATAGATTTAAGCCAGGAAGTGTTTGCTGATTGCGTGCACCTTTGAGTTGTGTCTCTCTGTGTGGAGTTGGACTCACCTCATGTTTTCTTTCTTCACAGACTCGGTTTGTCGCGGCCACCTGGGGGGTGTCGGCGGGGTCCCTGGGTCCGAACTGCTGTGGCTCCGGACCGTTTGCGCTGTTAAGAGCGCGCCGTGTTTCCACCTCACCAGACCGCGGACGTTTTAGTTGTTTAGCACGTCTCACTGTTATGTTTATTAAATTCTGTTATCCTTTGAACCGTGCTCTGCTTATTTTATGCTGGGTCCTTCAAACGCTGGGTCGGTGCTCCGACCGCGTCCGAAACATAACACGAACATAAAGATATGTCTTTGGGATGGTTATGAATCATTTTTTCTCTAATAGTTAAAATTTTATTTGCAAAGAAAGTCAAGAAGTCATTACTAGTTAAAGTTGAAGGAATACTCGGCTCAATAGAGCGCTGACTCTTTGTCAGCCTGGCTACAGTGCTGAAAAGAAACCTGGGGTTGTTCTTATTTTCTTCAATTAGTGATGAATAGTAAGATGTCCTAGCTTTACGGAGGGCTTTTTTATAGAGCAACAGACTCTTTTTCCAGGCTAAATGAAGATCTTCTAAATTAGTGAGATGCCATTTCCTGTCCAGCTTATGGGTTATCTGCTTTAAGCTGCGAGTTTGTGGGTTATACCACAGAGTCAGGCACTTCTGATTTAAGGCTCTCTTTTTCAGAGGAGCTACAGCATCCAAAGTTGTGCTCAATGAGGATGTAAAGCTATTGACGAGATAATCTATCTCACTCCCAGAGTTTAGGTAGCTACTCTGCACTGTGTTGGTATATGGCATTGAAGAACATAACAAAGAAGGAATCATATCCTTAAACCTAGTTACAGCGCTTTCAGAAAGACTTCTACTGTAATGAAACTTATTCCCCACTGCTGGGTAGTCCATCAGAGTAAATGTAAATGTTATTAAGAAATGATCAGACAGAAGGGAGTTTTCAGGGAATACTGTTAAGTCTTCAATTTCCATACCATAAGTCAGAACAAGATCTAAGATATGATTAAAGTGGTGGGTGGACTCATTTACATTTTGTGCAAAGCCAATTGAGTCTAATAATAGATTAAATGCAGTGTTGAGGCTGTCATTCTCAGCATCTGTGTGGATGTTAAAATCGCCCACTATAATTATCTTATCTGAGCTAAGCACTAAGTCAGACAAAAGGTCTGAAAATTCACAGAGAAACTCACAGTAACGACCAGGTGGACAATAGATAATAACAAATAAAACTGTTTTTTGGGACTTCCAATTTGGATGGACAAGACTAAGAGTCAAGCTTTCAAATGAATTAAAGCTCTGTCTGGGTTTTTGATTAATTAATAAGCTGGAATGGAAGATTGCTGCTAATCCTCCGCCTCGGCCCGTGCTACGAGCGTTCTGGCAGTTAGTGTGACTCTGGGGTGTTGACTCATTTAAACTAACATATTCATCCTGCTGTAACCAGGTTTCTGTAAGGCAGAATAAATCAATATGTTCATCAATTATTATATAATTTACTAACAGGGACTTAGAAGAGAGAGACCTAATGTTTAATAGACCACATTTAACTGTTTTAGTCTGCGGTGCAGTTGAAGGTGCTATATTATTTTTCTTTTTGAATTTTTATGCTTAAATAGATTTTTACTGGTTATTGGTGGTCTAGGAGCAGGCACCGTCTCTACAGGGATGGGGTATTGGGGGGATGGCAGGGGGAGAGAAGCTGCAGAGAGGTGTGTAAGACTACAACTCTGCTTCCTGGTCCCAACCCTGGGTAGTCACGATTTGGAGGGTTTAATAAAATTGGCCAGATTTCTAGAGATGAGAGCTGCTCCATCCAAAGTGGGATGGATGCCGTCTCTCCTAACAAGACCAGGTTTTCCCCAGAAGCTTTGCCAATTACCTATGAAGCCCACCTCATTTTTTGGACACCACTCAGACAGCCAGCAATCCAAGGAGAACATGTGGCTAAACATGTCACTCCTGGTCCAATTGGGGAGGGGCCCAGAGAAAACTACAGAGTCCGAAATCATTTATATAGTAAAAGCGTGTGTGCGTGATTTTATTCATTAAGTTCAATGTAAGTATATAATATAATTGTAAATATGTTAAAAATACATGGATGACACAAGAAAGTGAAAACACTTATTTCCATTGTGGTCCATTTAAAAATCAAATGACAAAATAGAAGTTGTTGTTGTCCTTTCGCCTGCTCCCGTTTGTTCAGGGTTGCTGCAATGGATATAGCAAGATCCACCATCGGTAAATCAAAATCAAATCAATTTCATTTATATAGCGCCAAATCACAACAAACAGTTGCCCCAAGGCGCTTCATATTGCAACGCAAAGCCATACAATAATTACAGAAAAACCCCAACTGTCAAAACGACCCCCTGTGAGCAAGCACTTGTTGACAGTGGGAAGGAAAAACTCCCTGGTACTTAACACAAGTTTTATGTCAGATGCCCTTCCTGACACAAATCCAGTTGTACCTGGAGAAACACCCACAGCCCCTGGTGTTGCAAAGTCCAAGTACTAACCAGGCTCCACACTGCTTAGCTTCTGAGATCTGACAGGATCAGACTAACACAGAGCAGACCAGCTGCTCAAAATTGAAGTAGTAATATAATCAAATAATAATAATGGTAGTAGTAGTAATAATAATAATAATAATAATAATAATAATAATAATAATAGTGTGTATATGATAACAAGAACCTAACCAATTTATAAATACATTAAGACAGCAAAATAACATTTAAAAATTACATAATTAATAGGGGAAAAAAAGGGTTGAGGTCTAAGGTTCTAAAAATATTCTGGACTCACACCATTACAACTCATTATAGAAGCTTTACACTTGATAGACTGCTGTTCCAGCAGCACAAAAGCCACTGGCTTCTCGTACACAGAATTAAAAAAAAAAATCACTAATTCTAAACATCGGACATATTTAAACATTTTAACAGTTACTCCATATTTATTTCTCTATGCATGTGGTGCATCCAGAAAGTATTCCTAGCGCTTATTCCAAAATGGATGAAATTCATTTTTCCCCTCAAAATTATTCTCACAACACCCCATAATGACAACATCAAAAAAGATTTTTTTTTAATTTTTGCAAATTTATTAAAAATAAAAATACTAAAATCACATGTGCATATGTATTCACAGTCTTTGCCATAAAGCTCAAAATTGAGCTCTAGTGCATCCTGTTTCCACTGATCATAATTGAGAGGTTTCTACAGCTTAACTGGAGTCCACCTGGGGTAAAATCAGTTGACTGGACATGATTTGATAAGACACACATCTGTCTACATATAAGGTCCCACAGTTGTCAGTGCATGTCAGAGCGCAAACATGAAGTCAAAGGAATTGTCTGTAGACCTCTGAGACAGGATTGTCTTGAGGCACAAATCTGGGGAAGGGTACAGAAACATTTCTGCTGCTTTGAAGGTCCCAGTGAGCACAGTGGCCTCCATCATCTGTAAATGGAGACATCCTGGATGCAAACCTGCTCCAGAGCGCTCTTGACCTCAGACTGGGGTGGCGGTTCATCTTTTAGCAGGACAATGACCCTAAGCACACAGCCAAGATATCAAATGAGTGGCTTCAAGACAACTCTGTGAATGTACTTGAGTGGCCCAGCCAGAGCCCAAACATGAATTTGATCGAACACCCCTGGAGAGATATGAAAATGGCTGTGTACCAACGCTCTCCACCCAACCTGATGGAGCTTGAGAGGAACTACAAAGAGGAATGTGCAAAACTGCACAAAGATAGGTGCACCAAGCTTCTGACATCATATTCAAGAAGACTTGAGCCTATAATTGATGCCAAAGGTGTATCAACAAAGTATTGAGCAACGGGTGTGAATATTTATGTACAGGTTACTTCTTTGTTTTTTTATTTTAATAAAATTGCAAAAAAAAAAAAAAATTAACAAAAAAAGTATTTTCATGTTGTCATTATGGGGTGTTGTGAGTAGAATTTTGAGGAAAAAAATAAATATACTTCATTTTGGAATAAGGCTGTAACATAACCAAATGTGGAAAAAGTGAAGTGGTGTGAATACTTTCTGGATGCACTGTGAACGACTCCATATGTGACAAGTGGACCAGAGTAAATTGTGAGGCAACGCATGATCATTTTAGTCACTGAGACACATTGTGTCACACACACACACACACACACACACACACACACACACACACACACACACACACACACACACACACACACACACATGCACATCTTGGAGTCTGTGTGCGATGATGTGCACACATCTGTGCACACACAAAAAAAAAAACGCCCATGCACATCTTGGAGTCTGTGTGCGATAATGTGCACACATCTGTGTGTGCTGCGTATGACAGACAACTGTGTGTACAGAGCACAGATACGTAGATGTGCATTCCACCGCTGTGCACAAGAGACAACTGTGCATCATTCATCCTACACAGTCTGAACTGTGTGCGTAGCACACACAACACTACACATCACGGTGTGTGCTCAGTCGTCTGCCCCATGCAGCACACACACACACAGATGCATGCATCATCCCACACAGACAACTGCGATCTGTGTGCACAGTTGTCTGTGTGCAGAATCCAGCAGGTTGCTTACATACTGTGGATGGAATAATAAATAAATTTCTGAACTAAGAGATTGTTTCTTTTCTAAAATTGCCAGTGTGTGAATGTGCTCAGTTATGTGTCAGAATTTGTGCGTAATGAAGTGCAAGGTGCATACTGCATGTGAATGTATCCTGATCTACCACGAACAGAACACAACAGAAGGAGTCACAGAAAGAAATTCTTAAAAGAAAGTCATATATGGACTTGAGGAAGTTTTCGTTTATGAGAGTGGTGGATACATGGGACAGCTGCCAGAGGACGTAACCACACAGAGTGTGGTCAGCTTTAAAAATAAATTAGACAAAATGGAGAAATGATATAGATACCATTAGATAAATCCATAAGACATGCTGGTAGTGGAGTACTGAGTTATCTTCCATGTATATCAGCTCTGCATAAAGAGGTGGCTTGTACCTGCGTCCAGTAACTTAAGTGGCTGATTTACCTTCATTTTGTGCTTACAGACACTATAACATGCAAAATCCTGACTGACATTCTGGTGTCTACATCACATTACTGTCCACTACCAATTAAGTGCAAAATTGCATGTGGTTATTCCATCCCTTTGTTATTGGAGACCATTACACTTACTATTACAGCAGCACATGATCCAACGCCAGACTATAGCATGTTGTTGTGACCGTATTAGCCTCGAGCCTTAATGCAAATTTTATTACTGGGTCAAATTTCAGAAATAAGTCTGAGCGCAAATCAAACTGCAGAATTTAAGCACTATGATATAACTAGAGGGGAAAAGCCTTTTACCTGTGAAGTGAAAGCTGGTTGATCTTGTTCCTGTGTGCACGATGCTGACCACCGTTCAGTCCTTTTCTCTGTCTGTACTTCAGAGGTTCTGCCTGTCAGCTGGAGCTGACAACCTGATGCACAGCTTCACCCACCCCACAAAGGGTTCAGGAGAGACATTTAAATATCTCTGTGGGGGCATGTGAACACTGAAACAACAAATACTATCTTGTGGTGAAAACGAAATAGTACAATAAGCATGTAGTATATAAAGTATTACAAAGAGCATGAACAGACTGTGCACCTTGATGTGTTTAGGCAACAAGTATTTTAATTAAAAAGAAGCAAAATCCTGGAGTATTAGAAAACACATCACAGTCAACATTATCTCAGACTTAACTAAATACCCTTTGCAGCAGGACAGCTAAACAGGATATAAACAGATTTAATTTGATCCTTATCCTGCCTTTGATCTTTGATTGTGACCCCAGTTTCAATTACAGATATGATGAGTACAGGAACAAATATGAGGTCTGTCAATAAAGTAACGGTCCTTTTTATTTTTTTAAAAAACTATATGGATTTCATTCATATGTTTTTACGTTAGACAAGCTTGAACCCTCGTGCGCATGCGTGAGTTTTTCCACGCCTGTCAGTGACGTCATTCGCCTGTGAGCACGCCTTGTGGTAGGAGTGGTCCCGCCCCCTCGTCGGATTTTCATTGTCTGGAAATGATTTGGACTTTTTTTCCATCAGAATTTTTTCAGAAGCTGCTAGAGACTGGCACCTGGAAACCATTTGAAAAATTTATCTGGCTTTCGGTGAAAATTTTATGGGCTTCACAGAGAATAAGGACTGTTACTACAGCTTTAAGGACGGCTTTAAGGACGGCTTTAAGGACGCTCGGCGAGCCGCGCTCCAAGCTGCGACAACGAGGCAGAAAACGCCAGATCATTTCTAAGCTGATGGCTCTGTGGATACGAGACCGTCGTGTGCACTTTCTCTGGTTATCACAAGAGCTGGACATCAGTCATTTTCTGGCAGATTTCACTTTTAACAAGAGATTTTGTCATGGAAAGCCGCGCGGAGGCTTCGTGCGTAACAACCGATTCGCTGTTTGAGCGAGACAAAGAACACCTCCATTTCGGCATGTCATGGGACAAGTTGGGACATGCCTATCTCGGCTTTCAGTGCTTACCAGTCCAGTAAGTATCAGAGAAATTGTGGAGAGCTGGGCTTGTCCTAACCCCCCAACACCACCTGCACGAAAATGAATTCTAGAAGCTGTAAAATGCAATCTGGGACTATTCCAGACAATAAACTGCAGTGAGTGCAGCATCCATTTAGTGAGAAAAAAAACCCAACTTTCCTTATTCAAATTCATTCCAGTAGTATTCTGCTCTTACTAGGATGCAGCAGTTTTCTAGTTTGGAAGATAGTTCTGGAGGAAATCACTGAAGAAATTAACAAACTGAAAATATGGTTTGACGGAAACAAATTGTCATTAAACTTAAATAAGACAGGGATGAAATGGAGGTGTAAGAGTCGCTTATTTCTGTATGTATTTATTTATTTATGTATGTTCATTGTTAGTTGGTTTTATATTTTCTGTTGAGTTTCTATTCAGGTTCTTTTTGTCTCTTTCTCTAAAACTGTATATAATAAGTATATATTGTATATAATAATCATTAGATTATAATATATAAACAAAAATCAATTTAAAAAATATTACAATTTGAAAACAAATGCACCCGAACGTGATGACAGCTGCAACTGCTATAATGCTAACTTTTAACATTGAAAATACCATAGACATGCTAACGCGTTAGCATCGCTCCCGTTTTTAACTATCAACTGTTTCAGAAGACCATAACAGGTCGGTTTAACATAAAAAAGGTAAATAATACTCACAGACGTATATTCTTTAGGATTTTAGCGGGGGGAAATTAAGCGAAAGAAAGAAAGAAAGAATAAACGAAGCAATCGAAGCACTGTTTCAATCTGCGAACCACTGCTTCGATTAGTTCAAGGTTCAAAGCAAAGCCGCGCTGCAGAAAAGTTGATTACGGACCCGCTGCTGCAGGGTCTGTAATCAATGTAGAGAAATTATCATTTTCCTGACAAACACCCCCCAAAACAACGGCCACTCTGAAGGACCGATAACAGAATCGTTAAGCACAAAGCTTATTGATGACGGTGGATCGAATCATTTCTTAACGATACCCGGAAGGAACCGGTTCTCGATACCCATCCCTAGTCTGCACTAATTTGTGCATGTTAGTCATTAATGCATAGAAGGAAGAAAGAAGAAAGCCATTAATGCATAGAAGGAATCGCGATAACGTCACGCAAGATGAGAGCGGAGGGGAGCCCAGTGAACAGGAGGTCAGCTCTGTGGAAAAACAGGTTGCTGATTTCCTCCTATCTAAAGGTATAGAAATGGATTTAAATAACATTGAAGCGTGCCACCCTCTGCCCCGGAGAAATGACGGTGATAAACGAACCGTCATCATGAGATTCATCAACAGAAAACACAAAACAGCACTGTTAAAACAAGGAAGAAAACTGAAAGGGACAAACGTATTCATCAATGAACATCTCACCAAACGGAATGCCGACATCGCCAGGAAAGCACGCTTCTTGAAGAAACAGGGAAAAATCCAGCACACATGGACTTCAAACTGTAAAATATTCATCAAACTGAACGGATCACCAGAACAAGCAAAAGTCATGGCAATAAGGAACATCGAGGAGCTGGACAAATATGAACAATAGTGTTTCTTAAAGCGAGGATCTGGACAAATATGACCAATAAGGTATGAGGACACAAACACATCACAACACCATGACACAGACCAGAGGAACCTATTCATCTACTACCTATTCATCTACATCTGGAGACAAGAAGGATATAACTCAAAGGATTGCTGATCATGGAAAAGTAGAACTGAGAACATTTAAATACACAGACCACAATGTACTGGACTTGGAGCACGATATAGACCCGGACAATAATTTCTTCTCAAATATCAATGACAGTTGTTGCTATTATACAGATGAACAGTTTAATCGGATCATTAAAACGGATAGCAAATTATCAATAATCCATTTCAACAGCAGAAGTCTATATGCAAACTTTAACAACATTAAAGAATATTTAAGTCAGTTTAAAAAAATATTTAACATAATTGCTATATCAGAAACATGGATCAATGAAGATAAAGGAATGGATTTTGAACTGGATGGATATGAATTTAATTGTGTAAACAGAAAAAATAAGAGTGGAGGAGGAGTGGCTGTGTATGTGGATAAGAACATGGATTATAAAATAGTAGACAATATGACAACTGTGATTGATAACTTATTAGAATGTATAACTATTGAAATATGTGAAGAAAAAAGCAAAAATGTATTAGTCAGCTGTATATATAGAGCACCAGGATCTAGTATTGAAACATTCACTGACTGTATGGGAAAAATGTTCTCAAAAACTAATCAAAAAACTGTGTTCATTTGTGGTGACTTAAATATTGATCTGCTCAATCCAAATAAGCATAAAATAACAGATGAATTTATCAGTATAATGTACAGTATCAATCAATCAATCAACTTCTTTCTTGTATAGCGCCAAATCACAACAAACAGTTGCCCCAGTATGAGTTTATATCCAAAAATCACCAGGCCAAGCAGAATTACATCCCTTAGTGCCACCTTAATTGATAATATATTCAGCAATGATATTGAGAATAACACTGTGAGTGGATTATTAATCAATGACATTAGTGATCATCTACCAGTTTTCATCGTTTATAATAGAAACCATCGGCGGAATCAGCCAGAGGAGAAAATAAAATACAGGCGAGTGCGGACAGAGGAAAACATGAACACACTAAAGAAGGATTTACAGGAGCAAAACTGGGAAAAGGTATACAGTGAAAGTGATGTTGATAGTGCATATGAAACTTTTTTACAAATATTTACATCATTATATGATAAAAATTGTCCAATTAAACAAGACTACAGAAAACAAAAAATCCAAGCTCGACCATGGATGACGAAAGGGTTACGAAATGCATGTAATAAGAAAAATACACTGTATAGAGAATTCATAAAACTAAAGACTAAAGAGGCAGAAAATAGATATAAGAAATACAAAAATAGATTAACTAATATTATACGGGTATGTAGGAAGGAATATTATAGTAACATATTATATAATAACAAAAACAATATTAAAGGAATATGGGATATATTAAATAGCATTATCAAAAATGGTAATAAAAAACAGAGTTACCCTCAGTATTTCATTGATAATAATGTCAAGAAGGAAAATAAGGATGAGGTAGTCAACGGTTTTAATAATTTTTTTGTAAATATTGGACCAAGCTTGGCAGAAAAAATTCCCGATTCCCAACCTGAGGATTGGGATAATAATCTCATAGAAAGAAATCCCTGTTCAATGTTCCTCACAGCAGTGGATGGAAATGAAATTATAGACATTGTGAATAATTGTAAATATAAAACATCTACCGATTTAAATGAAATTGATATGGTGGTGGTAAAACAGGTCATTGAATGGATTGTAGAACCATTAACATACATCTGTAACTTATCATTTCAAACCGGTAAATTTCCCAATCAAATGAAAATAGCTAAGGTTGTGCCGCTGTATAAGACTGGGGATAGACACCACTTCACAAATTATAGACCTGTTTCTTTGCTTCCACAATTTTCCAAATTATTACAAAAGTTATTCAATAATAGATTAGACAAATTCATAAATAAACATAAATTACTTACTGATAGTCAATATGGATTCAGAGCACATAGTTCAACATCACTTGCATTAATAGAATCAGTTGAGGAGATTACAAACGCCATAGACCACAAATTACATTCAGTTGGAATATTTATAGACCTTAAAAAGGCTTTTGATACAATTAATCATGACATATTAATCAATAAACTTGAACAGTATGGGATTAGGGGGTTGGTGTTGCACTGGGTGAGAAGCTACTTAAGTAACAGAAAACAGTTTGTGAAGTTGGGGGAATATACATCATCATGCTTGGACAATGCTTGTGGCGTCCCACAGGGGTCAGTATTGGGTCCAAAACTGTTTCTAATTTATATAAATGATATTGTCAATGTTTCCAAAATATTAAAATTAGTATTATTTGCAGATGACACAAGCATTTTTTGTTCATGGGGGGATTTGCAGGAGTTACTGAGGAGGATCAGTATAGAAATGGGAAAATTGAAAATATGGTTTGACAGAAACAAATTATCATTAAACTTAAGTAAAACAAAATACATGTTATTTGGCTATTGTAATACAGACATACAGGTTCAGTTACAAGTCGAGGGGGTAGATATTGAAAGGGTACATGAAAATAAGTTTCTGGGGGTGATAATAGATGATAAGATAAACTGGAAGACTCATATAAAACATATACAAAGTAAACTGTCAAGAAGCATTTCAGTTCTAAACAAAGCGAAACATATTCTGGACCACAACTCACTCCGCATTCTTTACTGCTCACTGGTTTTACCATATTTACAGTACTGTGCAGAGGTATGGGGTAATACTTATAAAGGTACAACACAATCACTATCAGTAATGCAGAAAAGAGCTATAAGAATTATTCATAATACTGGCTATAGAGATCATACAAATCCACTATTTTTACAATCCAAAATCTTAAAATTCACAGACTTGGTTCATTTTCAAACAGTACAAATTGTGTATAAAGCAATAAACAATTTACTTCCAGCAAATATTAAAAAATATGTTTTTTAACAGATCAGGGGATTACAGTCTGAGGGGGAAATTTAATTTAAAGCATCAGTGGGCACGAACAACATTAAAAGGTTTCTGTATTTCTGTCTGTGGGGTGAGGATGTGGAACAGATTGGGAGTGGGGCTCAAGCAATGTCCAAGCATGAACCAGTTCAAACAGCGGTACAAAAATATGGTTTTTTCTGGGTATAGGGAGGAGGAAGGGTAATGAGGGTTAGGGTGTTTTTGTTTTTTGCTTCGGCTTGTAAATATATAGTATTTTGTATGTAAGTAGGTATGTGTAGGTGTATATTTATGTTTGTGTATATATGTGTGTATATATGTATATGTGTATATATGTGTATGTATATGTGTATGTATGTTGATGTGTGTATGTATATATGTATGTGTATGTGTATATATATGTATATATATATATATATATATATTGATATCGGTTTAGGTGTGTAGGAATCTATGTGTATATGTGGCAAAGGGTATTACTGGTTGTGGGGAAGAAGGGGTAGGGATAAATAAGCTGATGCTTCACCCTACCCCTTTTCGGACATGTTGGGTACACAGTAGGAACTTTTTTGTTGTTGTCTTTACTGATCTATCTTGTAATTGTTGTTGTATCAAATGTTCGAAATAAACAGTTTTCATTCATTCATTCATTCAAGACTCGTTAGCAGACTTTTAATGAGCCTTTCATTGGATTCAGGTGTGTTGGAGCAGGGAGACAACTAAGATAGGGTTGCCAACTCTCTGAAAAATAAATAAGGGACACCTCACCGCAAGGGCCGCCCGGCCGACTGACCATTGCCTTCACCCTTCCCAGCGTCTGTGTGAAACGATTTTTAACCATTTGACTGTTGACTTGACCCTGAATTTAGGTAGATGCATACATGCATTTGTTCTGACATGAACATGTGGAAAACAAATTATTTAGCAATTTATTTTTAATGCAAAATAAATTTTCACTCACAATTTCAATATGAGCATTCTGTCTTCTTTAAAAATAAATCTCTGTAGTGCTATTGCTTAACTTAAAATTGTATAAATTAACAAAAAAAAAATACAAAATTTGCATCATCCAAAACAATGTAACAGTGCACATTTACACATTTAGTGTAATAAAAAGTGCAAAAAATAAAGTCTGAAAAGTAAACAATACTGTTGTCGCGCACCTTTTCCACCCAGCCATTTTCCTTTTCTCATTCTCCCCTGTATTTTTGCATTCTTTTTTTTTTTTTTTTTTTTTTTTTTTTTTTAGGAGGAGTAGTTGTTGTGAAAGTGTAGGAACACGGACCCACAACAGGGGGCGCAATGAACGGACAATGGAGAGAGTAAATAACAAGATTTACTACTGAAACAAGCACGAGTAATACAACAAACACAATTTGGGGTCGAATCCGCTGGTGTCGTGTGGGCAGGCTCGAAGGTAGGAGACGTCTGTCTCAGTCGAACCGGAACCACCCAGATCTCCTCTGCCACCGAACCCTGGAAATACTGGAACCGCCAAGTCCCGAATTCCCAGGTGGCCACTGCCTCCGCTCGTCGGATCCGGTACTGCTGGCAGGAGAGAGCAACAACACACAGGAGTGGATGAACGCACCCAGTAACAGAGAGGGGAGAAGCCGCCTCCACCTTTTGGCAAAGTATAGCAGGAAGGTGAGTACTTATCCAAAGAATGAGGTTGTCAGTAGTCACCAGTCCTGAAAAAGGTTTTAACAGTCTTAGCTGACGATGCAATGTATAACTGCAGAGAATACTACCTTGGTCTTAGGCGATATCTCGGCACTGAGGTGGAGACGCCGTCCTCCTGATATACCTCGGTGCTGAGTAGAACAGCTGTGTCTGGTGATGGGTGACAGCTGTCACCCAGGCTACTCCCATGATGCGGCAGCGCCCTCTGGTGCCTGGAGCCCGCACTCCAGGCAGGGCGCCCTCTGGTGGTGGTGGGCCAGCAGTACCTCCTCTTCAGCGGCCCACACAACAGTAGTAACGACGTTACAGACATTGCTGTCCGTAGACATATCTGCAGTGCCAGTGTCGGTGTCTGTATCGATATCAGCCATGCTGCTTTGTTATTGTCGTCCAGCGACCGTCGTCGGCTCATGACGTCGGTATCTTCTTGCGAGCAGATGTCCCTCGACCAATGAGATAAGAGTGATTCTGTATCGTCAACACGTGTCTGTCAGCTCATTGGAGAAAAGCAGGAGAGAGGCTGGGATCAAATTTACCGTAAGTTTCCATATAAAGCGCCAGTCAATTCCATTGACATTTTACAGACTTTTTGATTCTCACAGAAATACGGGACAAACTGCGTCCCGTTTCAGGTCAATACGGAACGCACACTTTTATTTCCAAATAAGGGACGATTCTGTTTTTCAAGGGACTGTTGGCAACCCTAAACTAAGAGTATCAGGAAGGTGGCTCTCGAGGACAGAACTTGGCCACCTCTGCATTAATGGATGTATTTCTTGTAGCGGGAGACTACTGTTCCCACAATGCTGTTCGGCGGATGTTGTATGAACTTCCGGGTATTGAATAAAGACGGCTGGGGTTCCACGAGGCAGAGGAGACTCGGGTGTCCTGTTTGTACATGGTGTCAGAGAGTGCGAACTGCCTCCACCGTATTTTTGAGTGCAGTACAGTGTAATTAACTTGCGAAAGTTTTCGTGCAGTCGCAACCCGAAAATGACCGACAGGCAGGCGAAACGCGGCCACGACGGACACCCGCGCTAGCTACGAGGTGGGTGCGCTCTGTTAAGCACGGGCCTACATGTCGGTGGAGGGAGACGTAGTCGGCTTCCCGGACAGTTCGGATTCTGGACACGAAGCAGCCAGAGATCCACTCATTACGATGGCGACCACGGTACAAATAACTCCCCCAGAGACATTTGACTTTTCTCATCCGGCTGAATGGCCAAAGTGGATCAGAAGGTTTGGAAGGTTTCGTATTGCAACCGCTCTCGACAATAAGCCTGACGAATATCAGGTCAACTCACTTCTGTACGCGATGGGAGACGCTGCTGACGATATTTTGGCTGTCTTACCACTGAATGATGCAGAGAAAAAGAAATATGCAACTGTTAAAGAGGCATTTGAGAAGCATTATGTTGGAAAACATAATGTCATTTTCGAAAGAGCACAGTTTAATTCCAGACGGCAGCAAGAGGGTGAGAGTGCAGAATCATTCATCACAGCTCTACATAAACTTGCAGAAAACTGTGGATTCGGAGTGCTCAAAGATGAACTTATACGAGACAGAGTTGTAGTTGGCATAAGAGACAAAAGACTGTCCGAGCAGCTACAAATGGACTCAGAGTTAACCCTTGCTAAAGCCATTCAGAAAGTTAGGCAGAGCGAATCTGTAAAGAAACAACAATTAATACTTCACAGCAGCTCTGCAGAAGGGAAAACACTGAACATGGATACTATAAGGTCAAGCATGAAAAGAGGGAGAACAGAGACACGGCAGAAGAAAGAACAAAGGCCACCCAAGCAAAGTGATAGGGAATGTGGCCGCAAGAGCAAGCACTCATGGAAGGATTGCCCAGTTAGAGAAGTACAGTGCCGAAAATGTTTGAGGAAAGGACATTTTGCTGTAGTTTGTCGCAGTAGTGACGCTGCAAGGGTACGAGAAGTGACGGAAAGTCTAAAAGATACGGACAATGAGCATTGTGTGTTCCTGGGAGAAGTGGGAACAGTGAGGTCACAGCCCTGGATGCAAAAGGTCAAGCTAAATGGGGAAAACATAGACTTTAAACTTGACACAGAGGCAGATGTTACGTCTATTCCTGAGGGACTATACAGCCCAGATAGGAATGGTAAGCTGCAGAAACCTAAAAAGACACTACTGGGGCCAGGCAGTTACCCACTCAATGTTAAAGGCTGCTTTGGGGCACAACTGGCAGTGAAAGGACACAGTGTATCACAGGAGGTCTACCTTGTGTCAGGTCTAGTTCAGCCACTGTTAAGCAGACCTGCATGTGAGGCTTTAGGCCTCGTGTATAGGGTCAATATGGTCACTGAATTGGAGATAGATTTCAGGGCGGCTTACCCAGATGTGTTTAAGGGTTTAGGAATGTTGAAGGAGCCATATCACATTGAGCTAGAGCAGGGAGCCATACCGGTAGCCCTATCCGCCACGCGACGGGTACCGCTTCCCCTCAGAGATGCAGTGAGAACAGAGCTGCACAGGATGGAGGAGATGGGAGTTATCTCCAAAGTCACTGAGCCTACGGAGTGGTGTTCGGGCATTGTTGTGATCCCCAGACCAGTAAAAAAGCCTCCCAGAATATGTGTGGACCTCACACCCCTGAATGCAGCAGTAAAAAGGGAACGTCATATTCTCCCAGCAGTGGATCAAACACTAGCAATGATGAAGGATGCTAGAGTGTTCACAAAGCTCGATGCCCGTTCTGGATTTTGGCAAATTCCTCTGACACCCGAGTCAAGGCCGCTCACAACCTTCATGACGCCTTTTGGAAGGTTTCAGTTCAACCGCCTTCCTTTTGGCATAGCGTCGGCACCGGAACATTTCCAAAGGAGAATGTCGCAGATGCTGGAAGATTTTGAAGGTGTGATTTGTCATGCCGACGATGTGCTTGTGTACGGCAGAGACAGGCAGGAGCATGACCATAGTTTGCATTGTGTGCTCCAAAAGTTTCAGAGGGAAGGTCTCACTCTGAACGAGAAGTGTGAGTTTGCTAAAAGCGAAATTATCTTTGTGGGACACAAAGTTTCAGCAAAAGGCATTGAGGCTGATCCCAACAAGGTAAAAGCAATTCAACAGCTGCCACAGCCTCAGAATGTGGAAGATGTGCGCCGTCTCTTGGGAATGGCCAACTATCTCGCTACGTTCATGCCACAATTACCCACAATCACCACACCGCTAAAAGACCTACAAAAAGAGAGAAACGACTGGATGTGGGCGGAGCCACAGGAGACAGCGTTTCAGAGACTAAAAGCGATTCTAAGCTCGCCCGAAGTGCTTGCTCAGTACTCTAACTCAGCGGATACAAGAGTTGCGGCTGATGCGTTGCCATACAGTATTGGAGCTGTTCTTACTCAGAAACAGTCCGACGGCTCGTGGCGACCAGTGACATATATCTCAAGAGGACTCACAGACACAGAGAGACGTTATGCGCAGATAGAAAAGGAGGCGCTTGCTGCGACATGGGCATGTGAGAGACTCTCATCTTATCTCAGGGGATTGCAGTTCACCCTGATCACGGATCACAAACCCCTGGTTCCTCTCCTGAGCACAAGAGGCCTGATTGACCTACCTCCACGCATTCTGAGATTCCGCCTCAGACTGCTGCATTTTTCTTTTAACATTGTTCATGTTCCGGGGAAGAACCTCATCACTGCTGATGCCCTGTCCCGGGCACAGCTGGAGGGCCCGCCCTCTCCAGGAGAGCTTCAGCTGGAAAAGGAAGTGGATGTCTTTGTGGACTTTGTTGTATCCCAGCTTCCAGCCACAGACAAAAGGCTGGAGGACATTAAACTAGCACAAGGTAGCGATGAACTGTGCAAAAAGGTGGTAAATCACTGTTTGTTAGGATGGCCAGAAAAGTGTAAACTAGATCCAGAGTTAAGGGATTACTGGCAATACAGAATGGACTTAAATGTGGCACAGGATCTTCTCATGAAAGGAGAGAGACTGGTGATACCACCTCCTCTGCAAGCAGAGGTTTTGGCATGTCTCCATGAAGGCCACCAGGGCATTTCAAAATGCAGGGCTAGAGCTAAAGAGGCTGTGTGGTGGCCGGGCATCTCAACTCAAATACAACAGATGGTAGACAGGTGTGAAATATGTCAAAAGCACAGGGTACAGAATCGTGAACCCATGTTGCCAACTCCTGTTCCCGACCGCCCGTGGCAGAAAGTTGGCATGGATCTTTTTGAGTGGTCACAGAAACAATATTTGTTGATTGTTGACTTCTTTTCTCGGTACATTGAGATAGCTGAACTGAAGCACACAATGGCAGAAGTCACTATTAATGTTATGTGTCGACGCGGGTTGAGGAGCGGACCTGCGTCAGACGGAACCCAGCGCCAAAAATAACCAGAAAAGCGGTTCCAATAACAAAAACAATGTGTTTATTTCACCCGCTGGTGCATAACAAAGTGTAAAAACAGAAATAGCGTCCTTCTGGTGGAGTGAAGGCTGGCACGCTCTCCAGCGCCCAAAAGGATCGAAGCCCGGCGCTCCTGGACCCACTACCACCGCCAAACACCCCCCAGGTGGACACGACAAACCGACTCTCTGCGAAGCATAGAAGAGGTGAGGTAAGTCAGCAGTTATAACTAATATCCTTCAAAAGACACACACTATCAGCAACACATTCAGGTCTGTATTTTAAACTTTATGCAAATGAGCAGCTTCTCACAACAGGTGGAGGATCACTCCTCCGCACGCCACAGCAGTGAGAAGCAAGCTGCACAATTCTCATATCAAATTCAAGTATACTGCGTAATAAAATATCAAGTTACTATCAACAATTAGTCAAACACTTAATCACCTTTGATGTGTGCTGACAGCATGTGTCCCTCACCCTTCCTTGCTTCACGGGCTCGATGTGTCAAACCCAGGCGCGGTCCTCAGCGTCTCACAAATAAACATCACAAGGTCGAGTTCCCGGCAGTTCTGCTTGAATCACACATGACTTAAATGCAGAACGCCATCCCATTATCTGCTTCAGCTGAAAGTCTTTAAGGCTGCACGTGAGCACCATTCACAGGTGCTGCACATGATGTTGATGAGGGTGAAGAACTTTTCAGCCAGCACCTTCTCCACAGACAAATCAGTTCTCATGCCACCTGGAGAGCAAAGAAAAGAAAAGAACACCAAAATGTCCAGCCACACCCCCCAACACACAACAATTAAGGCAGTGAAAGAGGCCTTTGCAAGACACGGAGTTGCAGAGACTGTGGTGTCAGATAACGGGCCACAGTTTTCTTCAGACCAGTTCAGACAGTTTGCTAAGGAGTACCAGTTCACACATGTTACGAGCAGGCCTAGATACCCCCAAGCTAATGGGGAGGCAGAGCGCGCTGTTCGTACCATCAAAGATCTGTGGAGAAAGGACTGTGATTCAGCAGGGCGCTGCTTGTCTACAGATCCACCCCACTGGAACACGGGTTCTCACCGGCGCAGTTGCTCATGGGGAGACACCTGCGCAGCTCCCTTCCACAGTCCGCAGCCAAGTTGATGCCCAAGTGGCCCGACCTGCAGGCTTTTCGGACGAAGGATGAGGAGGGGAGGGGTGCGCAGGCATGGCAATATAACCGGAGACATCGTGCCAGACCGCTCCCAGAATTGGAGACAGGACAGAAAGTGTGGATAACTACAGAAGGAATCACTGGAGTAGTAGTTAGACCTGCCAATGCTCCCAGATCTTATGAGGTAGAAGCTGACAGGGGTTTTCTGAGGAGGAATAGGAGCACCTCAGACCAACTGGGACGGTTACCAGATCTGGAAGAGTTGTGAGACCTCCACAAAGGTTGGATATGTAAATCTGCTAATGGTATGCATACAGGCTTATAGAAATGTTCGTTAGGCTGTAAAAGAGAATGTTTACCAGAAATGCAGTTGTGTTCTATGTTACAAGTAGCTGTACGGAAAAAAAAAAAAGTATTTAAAATGTTTACAATGAAAGATGCTCCTCAGTTATGTTTTGGCGAGCCATTTTGAGATGTTTTCTTAGAGATGTCTTTAGCTAAAAGGAGGAGGTGTAGCGGGAGACTACTGTTCCCACAATGCTGTTCGGCGGATGTTGTATGAACCTCCGGGTATTGAATAAAGACGGCTGGGGTTCCACGAGGCAGAGGAGACTCGGGTGTCCTGTTTCTACATTTCTGTTCAGAGCAAACTTACTCCCCAGCAAATGGCAAGGAGACTCGAATTTGCTAGGTGGTTTTCTGGAAAACTGGAGGCGGATGATTGGTTTCTTAGGAAACTTCAGGCAAAGAGGCTACATTGATCATGTGGTGTAAAAGATAAAGGGTTAAAATATCACAAAGGAAAGACTGAAATAAAAACTGTGCATTGGGAAGAAAAATTACATGCTTCGGTCACATGGTCATGCAGAAAATGTCTGATAATATTGATTGGTTTTTCTGTGCTGTCAGAATACTTTTGACAGCACAAAACAGTCCTCCTTTACTAATAAAAATAATAATAGAAGGGAAACTATGTTTGATTCTTCTCCTCTCTATGTCCATGATCCTTCCTTTTCCCAAAATATTTCAGTAAGGGCCCTGTCCCACTGGCGTTTAGGAGGCTTTGCGTATGGATTGCGCACAAAATTGGCTCATATTCGCTTAACATCCGCAATACGCGTGAAACATGCTTGTATGAGTCGGCCGACACCCGCACGCATCTGCAATTATCCGCAGAGGCACGTTTTTCCGTTTCCAGGATTTTTGAGCTGCACAAAATTTTAGATGCAGATGACATCTGCCTTACATACTCCATACATACTTAATACATACACAATACATACTCAATCTATGCACTGTATATTCGCCGTCAACTGCTGATATGCACAACTGACAGGGATTTGTAGCTTGGCAGCGGACTGGGACAGTGTGTAAAACGGATATTTTGCGTGCCCAACATGTCCACATCACAAACTAAAATACTGCATACAGACTGGCCACGAATAAAGCCTCTTTATTGCGTCTGCTTTGCATCTGATTTGCGGCGGATGCAAATCAGATGCGCTGTGTTCACAGCTGGACGCCATTCTTTATTCTACCGGCTGCCACGCGCTCTGCGCTGGATGCTTCGTATATAAAATAATTATTTTGTGGCGGATTAATAATTTTATTCTGCAGATTGTCTGTTGAAAACGGCTCTAATCACTTCCTGAATCACAGAGGAAGCTGAAAGCAGAAAGCATTTTGAGCTGTCTAAAAAGGTAATTATTTGACTTGTTTACATTGTCAGGCTTGATAAAACAGTTGCTTGTTTTTTTCTTCTTGTCTGCAGCTGTTACAGTATTTATTCCTGTTTATAACAGATTTAACTTCTTGTTATAATCGTTCAGACGAGCTGCGCTCTGATGCATTCCACTGACGTCATCACTCGCCCTGTTCACTGCTTCTTTACTCCAATCAACTTGTCCAAGTCCAGCAAATGCTCCAGAGGCTGTATTGTTGGTGTGAATAGGGACGCCGATGGCCTGAGTGTGTTTCATTTATGACCACAATGCAGATGCCGTGCACATGCAACACATGAGCAATGCATTCATAATACATCCGCAATACTGTCGTTATAATTGCAATGCGTCTGATCCGTTTCCTCACTACATACGTTATACAACCGTGATTGTTCATCATATATTCGCTATATATTATTAATATATCCGTAATTCATACTGGGACATTTGTCATTTTTGGCCATTTTTGTTGCGGACGACAATGAACGCCCGTACTTTGTATACTCAATTCATGTACAATTAATCCTCTCCCCAGTGGGACAGGGCCCTAAACTCATCCACCGGCATGTAAGAGGCAAATAATGAAAAATGCTTAAAGTGGCTGGGGGTGAAGAGGGCCTTGGTTGGGGGGTCTGGGGGACAAAGCTGAAGGGTTTTAGCCATGCCAATGCTCCCCAGAACCATTTTCTGCAGTGAATTTGCAAGGAGAGTTAGGGAGGATGGAGGCAGCGGTTTATCCAACTTTTTACAAGCTGGACAAAATCTATCTTCATATGCCAGCAGCTTGTGTTCCTGTGTGAGTCTTCTCCAAAACTGGAGAGAAGAGGAACAGACACTGCTGAAATGATCTTGTTTTTAATTAAAAACCTTTGAAGCCCCCAAATCCCCTTCATTTTGTTCAACTATGGCCATAACAGTCCATAGTTGAACAAACATTTCACAATTTATATCTCTATTACATACAGCATTTTATGATGGCACAATCACATTATAACAAGTATATTATTAATGTCTTTTAATAAGTGAATGTTTCATCCTAGGGAATGACAATGCTGGTAGAATAAAATATGAGTAAATCCTGTGTAAAGTATATTGGTCTGGACTTAGATCAGACCTTATCTGTGGATCTTGTAGCTGACAAAGTGATCAGCAAATCAAATGCAAAATTAAAGTTCTTATACAGACAGGCCAAAGATTTGGATTTTAATATGAGAAAACTTCTTCCATCAGCCTTGATAGCTCTGTGAAGCTGACCCCCCCATCCACGTAAAAAATCCAAGCAAACATACTGAGTGGTTAGTGCTTTGTTGGTGCAGATTTGTGTCGTTAAAATTTTCGTTTGTGCTGCTTTCGTTTCAGGGATATTAAAGATTATTTTTAAGGTCATTCAGATGTCATCATCCCCCCAGCTTGCTCCAAAATTAACCAGACTGGTCTATTTTTTAGCGCTTCGTTTGTGCTGGTTTATGCCGTTAAAATTTTCGTTTGTGCTGCTTTCGTTTCTGAGATATTAAAGATTATTTTTAAGGTCATTCAGAGGTCACCATCCCTCCCATCTTGCTCCAGTGTTAACCAGACTGGTCTATTTTTTTTAGTGCTTCATTTTGGCAGATTTGTGCCATTAAAATTTTCGTTTGTGCTGCTTTCATTGCTGAGATATTAAAGATTTTTTTTTTAGGTCATTCAGAGGTCATCATCCCCCCCAGCTTGCTCCAAAGTTAACCAGACTGGTCTATTTTTTTAGTGCTTCATTTGGGCAGATTTGTGCCATTAAAATTTTCGTTTCTGCTGCTTTCATTTCAGAGATATTAAATATTTTTTTAGGTCATTCAGAGGTCACCGTCCCCCCAGCTTGCTCTAAAATGAACCAGACTGGTCTATTTTTTAGTGCTCCATTGGATTATCATGGTGGAACAGCACTTCACATGGGATTTATTTATAAAAGAAGTGAATTATGCATTTGTCATCTGATCGATGTTGCCAGCACACAGTGCAGCCGGGTGAAAGAGACTTGACCAGCTGTCTGCGCTGCGCTGTGTAACGCAAAGTACCAGAGGTGAGTTACATGTTTATTTATGTCATCATGTGCTGGGCAAACATTTCCACATCATACCTGCTACAGACTTAGGAGGTGAAGATTCAATATTAGTTTATTTGCCATTTGTATTTAAAAAACCACATAGGAAATGATTGTGCAAAAAGCTCAGTGCATCACACAAAAAGAAAATAACATTAGACAGACATGGAACAAATAATCACATAAAGACACAATGACACTGTGAAATACAAAGTACAGAGATCAAGTTAAAAGTTAACATCAGATAAATAAGATAAGGTACTGTAGTCAGGCTTAAAGTGCACCGTTCAGGCTGATCACAACTTGTGGGAAGAAGCTCCTTGCATAACGAGAGGTCTTACACCTAATAGAGCGGTACCTTCTTCCAGAGGGAAGAAGCTCGAACGTGTCTCTTCCAGGGTGGCCAGAAGGATCATTTATGATCTGAAAAGCTCGGTTTAAGAGTCTACTTTTGTACAGAGCCTCCAGCACAGGCAGGTCACAGTTCACAGTTTTTTTGGGTGAGCGGACCACCTTATATATCGCTCTCTTGTCTTTGGCAGTAATATTTCCAAATCAGACAGTGATGGAGCAAACAAGAAGACTTTCAATAGTGCACCGATAAAAATTCACAAGGATTTTGGAGTTCATGGTGAATTCTCTAAGTTTCTGCAAGAAGAAGAGACGCTGACGAGCCTTTTTAACAATATTTGTGGTGTTTTTGTTCCAACTGAGTGTTGGGTATTTTCTCCTCCAAACATTTTTAAAACCTTTAACAAGACAAACAGAGTCAAGAAACACCAGTGAGACAGAAAATCAAATATTACGCGCGGAGTGCGGCCAGGCTGTACACCAAGGCTACACTAAAGTCTGGCCTGCTTTTCCGCTCTTTTTATTAAGAGACGCCCTCATCACATAAACAAGAAACTTGTCCTAAGGGTGGGGGTAATGACGCAAGACAAGTTTCTTCCCATAACATAAACGCATACGTCAAGTGCAGCTGTAAGGAAGAACACTTCAGGTCAGCACATCTCGTTCGTCTGTTGCAGGTATCAGCTGTTCTGCATCTGCCTGAAGTGTCCTGTCTTCCACACTCCTTCACACTAAACACCACATCACAATAGTCAAAACGTTCTCTTGCTCCCAGTCGTTAGAGGCTGCGAAAACAAAGTTATGTTATAACAATAAGTACATCCAGTCCTTCATTCCCAGCTCAGATTGACCCCAGAGTGCTAAAACAAAATTGAATTCTCAGGATTGCATTAAGACAGGTGCAAAACAGCACATCTCCATTCTCATGAGAAAGAAGACAAAGCTAAACAAGGTTGAATAACACGTACGTTCTCAGGGTGAAGTGCAAAACAGCACAACACCGTTCTCATGAGAAAGAAGACAAATGTACAAACGTTTAACAGTGATAACATATATACAAAATCTTTAACATTCCCCTCCTGTTTATCGCCTGTTAAACATACAGTAGGCATCACTCAGCTTAGCACTTCTTTTTGAGATTTTCACTAAGAGGTTCATCATGGTATGTTTTCTCTATAGGCTTACACCCCAGAGGTGATGTCATCATTGTCACCATCATCGGTGTCTGGGTCATCATACTTCCATTGGTCTGGGTACAGGTCAGGAGAGCCATCGTCCTCCTTGTCGTCATCTGTCCCCAGAAGTGGATATGATGCTGGACCCCCTCCTGGTCCTGGACTTATTGCTGTGGTTATCATTCTATTTACAAGGCCTCGGAGACATGGAATACAACAACATCCACACAATGTTAGAATTGCAGCAAATACTGCTATAGACACTAATAGTGAAGAAATCAAAGACCTCCATTTTCCCATCCCTTCCAGCCACCAATCCCAGCCTTCGGTGTTTACTCCACTGTGCTCTTTCATCTTCCTGTTCAACGTTCTCAGCCCGTCAATGGCTTGAGTGAGACTGCCGTCTGCAGCTGTGTTGTTGGGAATGAATGTGCAGCATTGTTCTCCGAACATGGCACAAACACCTCCTTTCTCTGCCAACAACATATCCAGAGCAATGCGATTCTGGAAGGCCATAAGGGACGTGGCTTCTAACTGTGAATGGACAGCCTTAAATCCTTCCTCAGTCCAATTTCCTAATTTCTGTACATTGTAGTGGATGTATTTTATTCTGTCCACGTTTTTATTAATGGAGCACCACCAACAGATGGAAGATTCGAATCCAGCTGCTATTTGATTAACCAGTTTATACTCGTCAGGCACTCCCCTGGGGACTCCTATTGCGTCAATATATGTTGGATTTCCCACTCCTTTCCAATCTCTTTTCACTCTATGTCTGGCTACGTCTTTCTGCCAATCTTCAGGAATAAGAGAGGCTGCATATGTCGTAACGTCTTCAGGGGTCATGGGTATGGCTTCAACTGGTAACAATAATGATATTAATGCACAATAACCTGACACATTTCGTGGCAGTCTGTCAAAGATTCTGTTATCCCCACACCACCACCATACGTCACTCCTCCCGACAGGTTTGAATGTGGGAGTACTATGGACCACATTCTTACACCAGGCGGTGTGGTTTAAGCTACCCAAAGTCTTACTTGTCCCTGTCAAGTGTACACATGTATGGTTAGCATGCCCAACTTTGCTTGAGAATAAAGGTTTAATCTTAGTCAATTTGGTCACTGGATAGATCTTGTCCCACTTAGAACATTTGTTGTTTGCCGCAATGTATGTCTGTGTCATAGCAGTCAGTAGACAGTCTTTGGGTAATGCTGCCGGTATTACCTGTAATATAGGTCTGGGTCCCATACACACAACACAGTCCTTCTTTGCTGCTAGTCCTGCTTGTTCTGCCATTAAAAGCCAATTGTTATTTTGTCCACTAATTCCTGTAGTTACTAGGAACCAGTCATCTGCCTTCACGTCTTTTGTGCCTTGTACAGACACCCCCTTTGCTTGTATGGGCACCCCCTTTGCTTGTATGGACACCCCCTTTGACGTACTTAAGTCGGTCAATATTGGTTGCTGTACTCTATCTGTTTCACAGAGGAAGAAATGGAAATACGGATCTTTTCCTTGTTTGTATACCCAAAGGAGGAACAACCAACAGTCTCCCTCTATATCAGGTGGGAATATGGTTCCTTTTTCTGTGGTATTCACCACTATAGACAGCTTATCATCTGTTTGATACATTTTGAGACTTTGACTCTGGTACTTAGCCCACTCGGTTTGTGCCCATCTTGGTGTCCATCTACTCCATTCATCGGCTACCAACGTTTCCCATCTCCTATCTTGTTGATCGTTGGTCATATACCATGAGAAACTATTTCCGTAATTAGTCCCTCTGTCACCATCCGGCATTCCATGGATAAGAGCACTATATGGTACAGAGATGATCACAGAAGTATTTCTAGGAATGCAGGCCTGTACACCAAATCGGTATGCATTATTCCCATCACAGCTATGTACTGTGGCATTGATTATCGGACTGGGGTCTTTGTTACTTCTTTTTGGTCTCTGCAATCTGTGGATGTGATCCTTATTATCATGTCCCGTGCTCATGGCTTTTAATAATAATACCAATTCAAAAAAGAAAAGTAGCATAACAAGGACTGTCCGTGGGGTCCAGAAACCCCCTTTCTTTTTATCTTTTTCTTTCGCCATTTCTGCACACTACAGCACACCTATGTTCAGAACAGTGGCTTCTTAATGTCTTCTGCTAGCTTTCGTGTCTAACCTGGATCTTAACACCAAGCTCACACACTATTACTAGTCTTGTCCTACTGTTCTTACTGTTTTGTCTGTGTCTGCAGAAATGACTTTCTTACAGTGAGTTAAATGAATCCATGTACTTCTTTCCCCAATTTTCAAAGCTGTGGGTGTTGTGAGTAGTACTTGATAGGGCCCTTCCCATTTAGGTGAATGCCAGTGTTTTCTCTTGATGCTTCTTATCAACACCCAGTCTCCAGGTACCACTTTAGGGTCCTCCTGTGGAGAAATGGGATCATCAGTGTTTGGAACTCTCCCTCGTTGTCCTTCTAACATTTTTCTCATGTAATCCGCCAAATTGGCTTCCTCAGGTACATCCCAAATTTGTCCATAATATGGCAATCGATATTTTCTGCCAAACAATGTTTCATACGGTGTCAACCCCATGGTACTAGTTATGTTTATATACATTTTTACCAAATCTACACAATGTGTCCATGGTCTGCCTGTTTCCTCCATTGTCTTTCTAAGTCTGTTTTTTACTGTTCCATTCATCCTTTCCACTAATCCGGCGCTTTGTGGATGATAAGCACAATGATTTTTGAGATTAACCTGTAGTGCTTCTCCTACGTATTGCACTATTGCATTAACAAAATGCGCTCCGTTATCTGAATAGACTGTTTCTGGTATTCCAAATCGTGGGATGATGTCTTTGCATAATGCTTTAGCCACTGTAAGTGAATCTGCATGTTTTGTAGGGAACAATTCTACCCATTTTGAGAAGGCATCAATTATGACTAAACAAAATTCCTTCCCTTCATGTTTACTCAGCTGTATATAATCCATATGAATCACTTGAAAGGGATATTGTGGTGTTGGAAATTTACCTCTTTGGGGTCTCAAATTGCCTTGTGAGTTGTGTTTTGCACATATCATGCATGCTCTACAATGCTGTTTTGCATATGCATCGAACCCATAAAGACAAAAAATAGATTGCAATTGCGATATCATACCCCCTGATGAGACATGCGTCACGCCATGGCTCATAATAGCTGCCCATTTAAACATATTTTTTGGCAATATGGGTTTCTTTTGTGGTCATACGTACAAGTCATTTGCATACGTAGCGCCTTTAGCTATCCACATTTGTTTTTCTCTGTCTGTTGCCTGCTGTTGCATATCAGCAAGCAGTGTACGACCTATATACAAATCTGGAGTTGTTTCCTGTATAACAAAAATAGAAGAAGCTGCTGCTGCCTCTTTTGCTACTCTGTCAGCAAAATCATTTCCTTTTGAAACACTGTCAGAGCCTTTAGTGTGAGCCGCACATTTGCATATAGCAATTTGTTGAGGCAACTTCACAGCTTGCAGTAGGGCAGTTAGGAGAGTGGCATGAGTCACTGGCTTTCCAGATGATGTCACCATTCCACGCTCCTCCCACAGTTTTGCAAACACATGCACTGTGCTGAAAGCGTACTGGCTGTCTGTATAAATTGATACGGCCGTACCTTGAAACAGATAGCAAGCTGCAGTTAAAGCAACTAATTCAGCTGCTTGTGCTGAAAATGACGATGGCAATGAAGCAGAATCCAATACTTCTGAATTTGTGACAACAGCATATCCAGATTGTGTTTGTCCATAAGCATTTTTGGTGGAAGAACCATCCACATACACGATTGTACTGTTTGGGATGGGTGTGTCCCGGAGGTTTGGGCGTGCTTTTGTACAAACTGTTGCTACATCAAGACAATTGTGCGGCTCACCATCCTCAGGTAAAGGTATCAATGTGGAGGGATTCAATGTTGTACAGCGCTCTATCGTAAGGTGTGGCTGTGATAATAGCAAGGACATGCACGAAAGATGTCTTGCTGGGGACAAAAGGCTCATGTTTGTCTGCAACAAAAGTGCAGAGACTGCATGTGGAACTTTCAATGTCAACTGATGGAATAGAACAACATTACTGCTACTTTGAACAGCCATAGAGGCCGCAACAACAGCCTGTACGCATGGTGGTAAAGCACTTGCTACTGCATCCAATTTAGATGAGTAGTAGGCAACTGGCCTCAATTTTGAGCCATACACTTGAACCAAAACACTAGTCATGAACTTATTCTTACAATCAACCGTTTGAGTAAATGGTTTACTATAATCTGGTAGTGCCAAAACTGTGGATGACACTAATGTTTGTTTTACTTTTACAAAGGCTTCCTCAGCATCTTTGTTCCATTCCAACACGGTTGACATTGAAATATCATCTTTGTACATCAAATCAGAAAGTGGACTAGTCAACTCTGCATAGCAAGGAATCCATGCCCTGCAGTAATTAGTCAGTCCAAGAAATGACATCATCTGCTTTTTGGTTTGTGGTTTTGGAGCGTGCAAAATTGCTTCCTTCCTGTCAGACAGGATCGTGCGCCCTGTGGCTGATAACTCATGTCCTAAATATTTTACTTTATCCCTACACAACTGAACTTTGTTTCTACTCACTCTGTGGCCATTGTCAAATAAGAAACATAATAATGCTACTGTGTCAGTTATGCAGTTTTCTCGTGTGTCAGAGGCAATCAAAATGTCATCAACATACACTAATAGTTGGCTATCTGCCGGTGGAACGAAATTGGCTAAACATGCTGACATGACTTGAGAATAAATAGTTGGACTCTCTGCGTAACCCTGCGGTAATCTGGTGAATGTATATCGTTGTCCTTTAAAGGTAAAAGCAAACCAGAATTGACTATCTGGGTGTACTGGCACAGAGAAAAATGCATTACTTATGTCAATTACTGAGAAACTATTAGAATTTGGTCTCAGCGAATTTAACAAGGTGTGTGGATCTGGGACACATGGTGCTCTTTTAATCACAGCAGCATTTACTGCCTGCAGATCTTGAATCATTCTCCACCCCACTGAGGGCGGAGCCTTTTTCACAGGAAATATGGGTGTGTTACATGGTGAATCTGGACATGGCACTATTACTCCTGCTGTTAATAAATCCTCTATTACTGGCCTGATTCCTTCAATTGCATCAGGTTTCAATGGATACTGTCTTACACATGGTCTGTATTCTGTTTTTGGCCTTATAACTACAGGTTGTGCATTTTTAATCAGTCCTACGTCTGAAGGACCTGTTGTCCACAATCCTGACGGTACTGAAGAGAGAAGAGCATCCTCTTCAGGACTCAACTGAAACACTCAGGATCGTGAAGTGGACGCATCAATGTGTGTTCCAGCTGTCAGCACCAATGAGACATTAACTAGCACTTTATACAACTTGGTTGATGGACTGAACTCCGTTCGTGGGCCAACTCTACTCCAATCAGAGGCTGACAAAGCTGTTATGACTGTCAGTCCCAATTCTTGCCATTCTGTCAAATATGGCTTACAAAGTGACATATGTAATGGCATACCTGTGAATTTCAATTTTGATACATCTTCAGTGGCGCCTGTTACTGTTATGACAGCTATTGAGTTGCCATCATGAATCAAATCGGTCATTGTCAGTTTCACAGGTGAAACATTTTTCAATTTAGTTTCATAGTCACCATCCGGACCTGGAGGATCTTTATGCCACATTGTGACATGCAGGTCAGGTGGTGACATCTGTTGTTCAGGATTTTTTAGTAGGGCTGTCGCTTGCAAGACGACATCTTTACCCCATCCTGCAGCATCTTCTTCTGAGATGTCAAATGTATAGTAATAGTGGAATGTGGGGTCAGCGCTTTCTTCTCTTACCATGTTAACGCCTCCTGTGCGTTCAACAACTAATTTCCCTTGTTCCACAATTATGGACAAGCCCAATGCAGTCAATCCGTCTCGTCCTAGGAGGTTAACTGGACATTGTGGCATGCTTAACACTGACATAGTACACGTCAGGCCAAATGGATCTGTCAACGTTATGGGTTTGGTGATAGGGACGTCTGATGTTTGTCCATTTGCAGAGCGAACCCTAAAGAGTTCGTTGCTTAATTGATGGACAGGTATGTTGTCATTACATGTGGTTCTACATGCTCCTGTATCACAAAGGAATGTCACTGGTCGTCCATTTACCAACAAAGTCACTTCTGGTTTTGGTACCGGATTTCCCAGCAAGGCACACAGATCCATATCGCAATCAGACTGCCTATATGATGTGGAATCATGGATTATGGATTCTAGTCATTGTGGATACTGTGGCTGAGGAGGATTATTCCGTTGTGGAATTCCTCCTGCTGCTCCCTCAGTAGGTGGATTCGGACAATTTCTATACATATGTCCCTCTCTTCCACAGTTCCAACAAATCAGGGGACCACGTGGTGGCCCTCCCTGTCTGGGCTGCTGTTGTGGTTGCCATGGTCCTTGACGTTGTGGCTGTCCACCTTGTCTATTTTGCCATGGCTTTTTGGGGCGTTTGCACTGCTTCTGCTGTCTTAAGTTACCCTGCTGGTAATATATTTCGTCATCTCCATGTGCTACATACACTCCTTTGTCGCTGTTTCTTGTCTTTTTCTGCTTTAAGACTTCTTCTGCATGACAGCAGTGTGTATGTGTGTCTTCCAATGTGCCTGTAGGCAATCCAATCCAATGTTTCTGTATCCAAGCTTTTATATCCTTATTGGAATGTTGGATCAGAGCGTTTTTCAATTGTTGTTCATACACAGGTGTTTCTGGCAATATGCCACTATGGACCCTAAACACATTCTCAAATCTGCACCTAAACTCTGTCCATGGCTCTCCTTCTTTCTGAGTTGTCCTGGTAATTTCAGTATAATTTATCTTTGGTCCTAACACTCCTTTTGCACGTGTAATCATAGCTTCCACTCTTGTTTTCAAGACTAGATCATCATGTGTCAGTGGCACGCCTTGTTGATCTGCAGGATTCCAGTCTCCGCGTACCTGACTCCATTTAGGGCCACATGCTTTCATCCACACCTGTTGGACTTCAGGTCCATTAAGGTGGTAAGATGTTCTAATGTTTTCTATATCCTGCATAAATCCCTCAATATCGACATGTGGCGATGGTATCATGTCGACTGCTGCTTTGATATCATCAGCATTCCATGTCCGATAAACGAGCATGGTTGGTAGCTGTCCTGCTGTTCCTGCACGAGGATTTGGTACTTCTATCATAGGATAGGCACCTCCCTGAGCACTATGTTCCACCATGGGAGGGGCTGTAGGCACTTTCGCTTGACTGCGTGTTTGTGGTTTTTCTGGTTTTTCTCTTTTTACCTTAGGTTTTACCGCCAAATCATACTGTGGTGGCGGTACATCGTCATCCTCTGGTAGAGGAGATAAAGGTCTCTTTGTCACCGACGATCCAGCCGGCGGTGATTGTTGAGGCTGTTCTGGCTCTCTGTGCTGAATTATCACATCTTCTTCTGCCTTACCTACAGCTTTCTTTTTCCTTGCTTTCTCTAATCGTCGCTTCTCTGCTCCTTTCTGTCTGTTCTCTGCTTCTTCCTCCCAAAATGCCACTAAATCTGCCCCTACTTTCTGCATCTTTTTCTCATCACCTTTATGTTGCTGTTCTAACTCCTTCTTTAGCTTCTGTATACTGATCAGGTTCAGTCGTCCGTCAAAGTCATGTTTATTTATCCAGGTCTCCAATTTCTTTGTTGCTTTTGGATTTTTTGCCTCCATAACCTTCCAGTCGTCAGTTGATAAATTTTCCTTATTTTTAGACGTCTTACCCCCCATTTTTATTATCCCTTGTTATAATTTGGACCTCAGACGGGGGCACACCTAGGGTGTTCTAAATCTGAAGTTTTCACACTTTCTTTGGACGTGACAATTAATTTGCCGTCGTGTGGTTGATTCCTTTCACCTCCCCGTAGGAAGCGGAATCACTTGCCTCTGCTTCCACACGCACGGTTGTCACTAACGTTGTCCAAAGTATTACACTTTCACACAGTTATTTACACTTGCGCAAAACACTATTTACACATAGAAACACTCCTAATAATCGTACGCGTATTCTTATGTCAGGGGAGCTCGCCCTCCCGTGAAATTTAACTAATGTCCTGCCTTAGGGGACTCCGCCGTCCCTGCCAAATTTAACTACTTTTTTACAGTGCACGTATTTCTACCCGGGATTTCCTTTACGTATTAAAACAGAGGAGTCCGTATCCTCCTTCCGGAATTTAACTACTTGCGTCCCTCGCAACCGTAGAGGAGTCCGCCCTCCTTACAGAGTTTAACTGCTTTGCATTAACAGGCGATTCTGTATCATCGCTTACGGAGTTTAACTGTTTTATGTGATCACTTTTATCCCCTACCGGTACGCGTATTAAAACAGAGGAGTCCGCACCCTCCTTACAGAGTTTAACTGCTTTGCATTAACAGGCGATTCTGTATCATCGCTTGCGGAATTTAACTGTTTTATGTGATCTGATCACCACTCACTCAGTACTGTTTACAAAGAAATTTTACTCACTGACTCGACTTCCTGTCTGTCGTCTTCGGGAAAATCTCGTCAACCAGACGATGCCAACGGTGGTCGACAATTGCAGACACGATCAATCGATCGGACCTTGGCCAAGGATTTACGTCTGGACTTGACGACCTCCGCCGGACACCTCCGGTGTTGTTGAGATCCCGGACGTAGCCCCCAGTCAATGTTGGGTATTTTCTCCTCCAAACATTTTTAAAACCTTTAACAAGACAAACAGAGTCAAGAAACACCAGTGAGACAGAAAATCAAATATTACGCGCGGAGTGCGGCCAGGCTGTACACCAAGGCTACACTAAAGTCTGGCCTGCTTTTCCGCTCTTTTTATTAAGAGACGCCCTCATCACATAAACAAGAAACTTGTCCTAAGGGTGGGGGTAATGACACAAGACAAGTTTCTTCCCATAACATAAACGCATACGTCAAGTGCAGCTGTAAGGAAGAACACTTCAGGTCAGCACATCTCGTTCGTCTGTTGCAGGTATCAGCTGTTCTGCATCTGCCTGAAGTGTCCTGTCTTCCACACTCCTTCACACTAAACACCACATCACAATAGTCAAAACGTTCTCTTGCTCCCAGTCGTTAGAGGCTGCGAAAACAAAGTTATGTTATAACAATAAGTACATCCAGTCCTTCATTCCCAGCTCAGATTGACCCCAGAGTGCTAAAACAAAATTGAATTCTCAGGATTGCATTAAGACAGGTGCAAAACAGCACATCTCCGTTCTCATGAGAAAGAAGACAAAGCTAAACAAGGTTGAATAACACGTACGTTCTCAGGGTGAAGTGCAAAACAGCACAACACCGTTCTCATGAGAAAGAAGACAAATGTACAAACGTTTAACAGTGATAACATATATACAAAATCTTTAACACTGAGATCATTAGACAACGTCAGCCCAAGAAATTTACATTCTTCCACAATTTCAACTTTAGAGTCCTCAATAACATGAGGTGAATGGCTGTTATTTCGACCGAAGTCAACAAGTTCACAAGTTTTAGAAGTGTTCAGGAGCAGATTATTTTCTTTGCTCCAAACCACAACTTTCTGTACCTCTGCTCTGTAGCAAGAATAATCATTTGCACTGATCAACCCAATGATAGTTGTGTCATCAGCGTATTTAACTATGTGATTACTGTCATGGGAAGCCACACAGTCGTGAGTGTTCAGTGTAAAAAGGATGGGACTAAGGATACATCCTTGAGGGGAACCAGTGCTCACAAACATTTCATCAGAAAGACGGCCATTAATTTTCACTCTCTGAGATCTGTTGGTTAAAAAACTAAAAATCCATTTATACTCAACAAAAATATAAACGCAACACTTTTGGTTTTGCTCCCATTTTATATGAGATGAACTCAAAAGATCTAAAACTTTTTCCACATACACAATATCACCATTTCCCTCAAATATTGTTCACAAACCAGTCTAAATCTGTGATAGTGAGCACTTCTCCTTTGCTGAGATAATCCATCCCACCTCACAGGTGTGCCATATCAAGATGCTGATTAGACACCATGATTAGTGCACAGGTGTGCCTTAGACTGCCCACAATCAAAGGCCACTCTGAAAGGTGCAGTTTTATCACACAGCACAATGCCACAGATGTCGCAAGATTTGAGGGAGCGTGTAATTGGCATGCTGACAGCAGGAATGTCAACCAGAGCTGTTGCTCGTGTATTGAATGTTCATTTCTCTACCATAAGCCGTCTCCAAAGGCGTTTCAGAGAATTTGGCAGTACATCCAACCAGCCTCACAACCGCAGACCACGTGTAACCACACCAGCCCAGGACCTCCACATCCAGCATGTTCACCTCCAAGATCGTCTGAGACCAGCCACTCGGACAGCTGCTGAAACAATCGGGTTGCATAACCAAAGAATTTCTGCACAAACTGTCAGAAACCGTCTCAGGGAAGCTCATCTGCATGCTCGTCGTCCTCATCGGGGTCTCGACCTGACTCCAGTTCGTCGTTGTAACCGACTTGAGTGGGCAAATGCTCACATTCGCTGGCGTTTGGCATGTTGGAGAGGTGTTCTCTTCACGGATGAATCCCGGTTCACACTGTTCAGGGCAGATGGCAGACAGCGTGTGTGGCGTCGTGTGGGTGAGCGGTTTTCTGATGTCAATGTTGTGGATCGAGTGGCCCATGGTGGCGGTGGGGTTATGGTATGGGCAGGCGTCTGTTATGGACGAAGAAGACAGGTGCATTTTATTGATGGCATTTTGAATGCACAGAGATACCGTGATGAGATCCTGAGGCCAATTGTTGTGCCATACTGTACATCCAAGAACATCACCTCATGTTGCAGCAGGATAATGCACGGCCCCATGTTGCAAGGATCTGTACACAATTCTTGGAAGCTGACAATGTCTCAGTTCTTGCATGGCCGGCATACTCACCGGACATGTCACCCATTGAGCATGTTTGGGATGCTCTGGACCGGCGTATACGACAGCGTGTACCAGTTCCTGCCAATATCCAGCAACTTCGCACAGCCATTGAAGAGGAGTGGACCAACATTCCACAGGCCACAATTGACAACCTGATCAACTCTATGCAAAGGAGATGTTTTGCACTGCATGAGGCAAATGGTGGTCACACCAGATACTGACTGGTATCCCCCCCCCCCCCCCCCCAATAAAACAAAACTGCACCTTTCAGAGTGGCCTTTTATTGTGGACAGTCTAAGGCACACCTGTGCACTAATCATGGTGTCTAATCAGCATCTTGGTATGGCACACCTGTGAGGTGGGATGGATTATCTCAGCAAAGGAGCAGTGCTCACTATCACAGATTTAGACTGGTTTGTGAACAATATTTGAGGGAAATGGTGATATTGTGTATGTGGAAAAAGTTTTAGATCTTTGAGCTCATCTCATACACACACACACATACATATATATACACATATACATACACAAATGAATGTTACTGATTTCACAATTACAACTGACAACACAAAACTCACCGTACTTCATTAGATTCATATCTTGAAAACATCATTTTTTTATATTGATTTTTAAACTGATTGATATTTGGACATCGTTTGAGGTCATCCGTCAGGTTATTCCATAATCTAGGGCCACACATGGAGACACAGAAACCTTTCCTGGTCGTCCGAGCGCCAGCAATTTTAAAATGATACAAGCCCCGTAAATTATATTTTCCTTCTCTCTCAGTAAAATATTCTTGAATTCTAAATGGCACTTGTTTATTTTTCACTTTGTGCATTAATTGAACAGTCTTGAACGAAATCATATTATCATCACATTAAGTTTTAGTATTTGAGATTTAATGAACAGTGGGTTGGTGTGGTCTCGATGACCTGCATTATGAATTGTCCTTAATGCTCTTTTTTGAAGAATGAATAATGGTTGCAATGTAGTTTTGGAATTGTTGCCCCAAACTTCAGCGCAATAAGTCAAGTAGGGTGCAACCAAAGAACAATAGAGAGTATGTAGTGCTCTGCAATCAAGAACATGCTTTACTTTATTTAATACTGCAATACTTTTTGATACCTTCTTTTGAATATACTGAATATGAGCTTTCCAGTTAATTTTTTCATCAATAATGACACCTAAAAACTTATTCTCTTTGACACGTTCTATGTTTACCCCATGTATATTTAACTGAATTTGTATGTCTTTTTTTATAATTTCCAAATAACATCAATTTAGTTTTAGACAAATTTAATGATAATTTGTTAATATCAAACCATCTCTTTAACTTTATCATTTCTGTTCCTAAATCAGATAATAGTTGTTGCAGATTTTCCCCTGAGCAAAACAGGTTTGTGTCATCTGCAAAGAGCACAGTTTTAATCATATCTGAGACTTTGCATAAATCATTAATTAATAAAATAAATAATTTTGTGCCCAACACAGAACCTTGTGGTAGCCCACAAACGATGTCCAGATATGAAGAACAGTATTCCCCGAGTTTAACAAACTGCTTTCGGTTTTGTAAATAGCTTTTAATCCAACTCAGAGCAACTCCTCTGATCCCAACAGTTCCAGCTTTTGAAATAGTATATTGTGATCAATTGTATCAAAAGCCTTTCTTAAGTCAATAAATAAACCTGCAACTATTACCCTTTGGTCCACATGTTTATTGATCTCTTCTATGGAATCTAGCAATGCCAGTGTCGTGGACCTTTTTGCTCTGAAACCATATTGACTTTCATCAAGCAAGTTGTGTCGATCTATAAATTTATCCAGTCTGCTATTATAAAGTTTTTCCAGTATCTTTGAAAATTGTGACAGTAGAGACACAGGCCTGTAGTTAGTAAAAAGATGCTTGCTGCCAGATTTGAACAAAGGTATCACTTTTGCCACTTTCATACTGTTAGGAACAATACCAGTTTGAAATGATTTGTTAAAAATATATGATAATGGTTTTGCAATTTCAGTAATTATTCGCTAAGTGTTGCGTTTATATTTTTGTTGAGTGTACAAATGGCATCACCCAAACCAAGAGTCTTAAGTTTTTGAACAAGAGAGTTAAAAGCCGAACTGTAATCAATGAACAACATTCTAGCATAAGTATTACTAGAGTCCAGGTGGCTATAAATACAGTTCAAGGCAAAGGAGATTGCGTCCTCAACGCTCCTGTGCTGTCTGTATGCAAACTGGAGCGGATCCACAGACACTGGGATCTGGCCTTTAATAAAATCCAGCACCAGACGTTCAAAGCATTTCATTAAAACAGAAGTGAGTGCCACCGGTCTATAATCATTCAATCATGTCACAGGTGTTTTCTTTGCCACTGGAATGATGATAGATTTCTTAAAACTTTCTGGGACAGTACAGTTCCTGAGTGACATATTAAAAAGATCCGTAAGAACAGGAGTCAATTGCTCCAAGCATAGTTTGAGGACACGAGGAGGGACATTATCAGGGCCAGGGGCCTTACGAACCTTGGTCCTAGATAGGACACGCTGCACATCCTCCTGCCTCACAGTCAAACTGCTGTAATCCAAGCTTTCAGGGAAAACAACAGGCTCAAGATCAGCAAACTCGAAACAACAATAAAAATGATTCAGATCATTAGGCAAGGCCTGATCAGTAGATACTGTGTTTCCTGCTTTAGGTTTCCATGAAGTGATGGAATTGAGTCCTTTCCACATCAGCCGGGGGTTATCCTCTTTAAAGTAGTCTTCCATCCTTTCTCCATATGACCGTTTGGCCACTTTAATTGACCGCTCAAGAGAATATCTGGATTGTCTGTAAGCAGTAATGTCCCCAGATTTAAATGCTGAATTTCATTCCTTCATCTTCATTCTAACATCTGAATTGAACCACGGGTTCTGACTGTTGTATACTTTAATGACCTTCTTTGGGATACAACAGTCAATGCAAACGTTTATGTAATCAGTCACCGACTCACAGTATTCATTCAGATTATCAGACTGAAAAACAGACCAGTCTGTAGCGTCAAAGCAGCCCTGTAGTTTTTATACTGCCCTCTTGTGACCAGCACTGTACAGTGCATGCTGTAGGTTTGCACTGTATGCTCCTTTGAGTGTAAGAGGGGAGCAAGAGGACTGAAGAGTGGTCTGATTTCCCAAAAGCAGGTCTAAGACTTGATTTATATGCTGCCTTTAAGATACTGTAGCAGTGGTCAAGAGTTTGAGCTCCCCTTGTGTGCTGTTTTACATACTGGTGGTGAATGTGTAATAATATGTGCGTTACAGCGGTGACATCCCATTCAGCTGTGTTGCAGCGTTGCACTGAGTCTCTGATGCGCGCACAGTGCCACATACATGTTATTACATAACATTTCCTTTGCCCTCCCTGGCCGGGGTCCAGTAGAGGTGGACAAATGTGACACAACTTGTCGGCAGGCTTTGCTGTGACCGATCGATCTCAGAGCTCAATCAACTGCAATTCTGATGCCGTCAGAATATGTAAATTGCGATCAGATGGTCGTCAGATTACACATGGACCGCCGTCGGATAGGCGTCCCATCTCAACGGCACCCGGAGAGTTTTGAACATGTGCATCACACTCGGGGCCGCCGGCTGATTTTGACCAAGTGTGTCGACTTACACAGATGGCTGTCAGAACATTTTGGAACCGAAATCTGACACTTTTTAGATGTGCACCAATTCATAGGTCTGACGCCACTCTGAGTGATTCCGGCTGTGTGTGACAGGGGAATGAATAATAACTTGATTAGACAAAACATCCTGTCGACATTAAAAATACAAATTTAAACAGTCTAACATTTGCTGTGGTGGTTTTATATTAATCCAGTATTGGTAGTTGATGCATAGGCAACGTATATTTGCTTACAAATATGGGGACTTTGTGTATGACTGCAGAATGCCTTCATATTTCTAATCACTTGTCTTTTTCTACTTGTGCAGATGGAGTCATGAAATTTGATGAGACAGCCTCAGAGGGCTTCATAAGGGTGTGTGCTTCAGAACATTTGAAGCATGTTCCACAAAGACGTGGAGGTGGAGGACACACAGCCGTCTCTCAGGACTGAGAATCTTTTCACTGTCTTTTGGTATTCTGTGTGTGTGTATATATATGTACACACACACACACACACACACACACACACACACACACACACACACACACACACACACACACACACACACACATATATATCACCATAAATCTTGATCCTGGCAAACGGCGAGTTATATGAAGACCTTAAGCACCCAATAATTTGCCTATTAAAGCCAATTCTCTATGAAGATAAATCCAACAAACTGTGTCAAACGTCTTTTCGACATAGAAACTGACAGCTGTGTGCTCTGTGTTTTTCCTTTAGTTTACAAGATGAAGAGCCTCCTCACATTGTCATGGGTTTGTCTATTTTGGACAAAGCCCGATTTATATCACTCAATTCTGGAATTAGAATTTCAAACCTTTTACTTAACATTGTTGCAGATATTCTGTATTTGATGATTAAAAGTGATACTGGTCTGTAGGAACCACACTCTGTTTTATCTTATCTGTTTTATTTTTTTCTACACACAATACAACATAATGACAAGGTGAAAAAAGTTTTTTTTTTAGATTTGTTTTTTTTTTTTTTTAGATTTTTGCAAATTTATTTAAAAGAAAAAAAACATGTCCATTATTCAGCCTTTGCCATGAAGTTAAAAGTTTTTGATCCTGTTTCCACTGATCGTCCTCGGAGGAATCCGTCCCTGGAGTGAAGCGTGCACGGTGACTGAAGAGTGTGAATGTGTCTCTTCTGTCCTCAGTCAAGTCGGATGTGCTGTGCTGCTCTCTGCCTTTTCAAACTTTGGTGTCTGGGCAGAACTCCAGAGCTCACAGTCTGAGGTGCTGCAACATGAACAGACGTGTCAATCAATCAGCTTGATTTGATCATTCGACTTCATGTTGGGTTAGCTGCATGTGGCCACAGGACACCTTAGCGCCACACTGACTAATGCGGTTTCAAACTGTGTGAATGTCTTCAGAATTGGAGAGTCATAAACAAAACATGCTTCATTTGATCAAATCCATGCAGTCTCAGGAACAACATGTAAACTCAGTACAGGAACCACGTTTTACCATCACAGTGCTGTCAACAGTTAAATATAAGCTCAAGAAAAACTGACTTTATTTTTTATAAAACAAGTGTTTATGTTCATTGAAGTCAAGAAAAGGTGACTATAAAGTGAGTCCTGGTAAAACGGGTTATCATTTTCATGTCGAGTTGGCAGCTGCTGAAAGTAACTAATGAAGTAACTAGTAATCTGACTTAGTTACTTTTATAACTGAGTAATCAGTAAAGTAACTTAAGTTAGTTTTTCAAGGAGTAATCATTAATTGGTTACTTTTTCAAAGGCAAACCTGCCGGTGTCCCCTCCCATTCCAATACAGAAACTGAAGGGTTTTAGTTAAAAAGTCTGAAGGACCTAAATGACATGATGAGGAGCTTCACTCATTAATGTCAGCAACATAAACATAATATTTACTGTTGTAAATTAAACTGATCATTGAATAAAGCTATCGATCTCGAGAATACAGACGTTTCTGTTCTTGATATTCTATCGAGCAATGATATTTTAATGAGTACCTTTAATAAACCCACACATTTGTACCATTAAAGCCTACAATAGTTTATCATTAACAAATAGTGTCAGTCTGTTTAAAGTACCTTCATCTCAAGACCTTCATACACCCAAACAATTTTGAACTATGCTGTCACATGCAATCAACACAATATATTTACATCAGCCTATGTTGATGTTTGGTCCAACGCTTTGCCTTCGTTATATTACAAACTATGGCAGCAGTAAGAATTACAAAAACATCTGTTCTTAAAAAAAAAATAAAAAAAAACATACTGGTATCAGGCTCTATCTGATCACAGCTGACAGTCAAATCTGTTGGATCCACTTGGCTTTTCCTACTGACCACCAAAATCCAGCAGTAATAAAATGAATTGTGCCCCAGTTCAACAAAATAAAATCTGGACCTGACCCGATTCAGATCTGGGTCCAGATGTTGGTTACTTGGGTAGTGGATTTGTGAAGGCCTGAGCTCAGAAGTCTTCTTTTACAAAGTTTGGGTTCACTCAGACAACACAACAGGTTTTTCAAATGCATTATCATGTTTTTCTCCCCTTGCTGACCCTGATAATATGTTAAATTTTACATAAAAATGTTTTGTCATTGACAATAAAACTCACTCACCTTTGATCTTAGTGGAAGATCTGTGCATGATGCTGTTCCAGACTGTGTGTGTGTGCCTCTGCCTCTTTGCAACCTGCACCAAAAAACAAACACATTACAATTTCTGTGTGGTGTCAGCAAAGAAATTTTTTTCCTTCAATTCTGTTGTATAAATATTAGTATGTAACGTGTGAGTTGAATACTCACGTGATCGTCTTTGAATGAGTCGGTTGAATATAACTTTGAGTGGAGACATTTCAGTTGGTTTTCCTCCTCCTGATATTTGGCTTTTTCCGCCGCTGACATTTTTTTCCACTGTGGACAAATAACACACTGTCTGTTAGTATGAACACACACACACACATGCACATGTATGTACACTGAGCAGCAGGAATGAGTTCTGTACATTGTGTAACACTGAGTGTGTCGCTGCTGTACACTTACTTTCTCTGGCAGAATCTTCAGCACCGCAGCACGAGACATCTTCTGCTCGTTCATGATGATTTCTGTCTGCTCCGTCACAAACAGCATGAACGCAGATTGTGGTTTCTTCACGTACGGAACAGACACTGCTGAAATGATCTTGTTTTTAATTAAAAACCTTTGAAGCCCCCAAATCCCCTTCATTTTGTTCAACTATGGCCATAACAGTCCATAGTTGAACAAACATTTCACAATTTATATCTCTATTACATACAGCATTTTATGATGGCACAATCACATTATAACAAGTATATTATTAATGTCTTTTAATAAGTGAATGTTTCATCCTAGGGAATGACAATGCTGGTAGAATAAAATATGAGTAAATCCTGTGTAAAGTATATTGGTCTGGACTTAGATCAGACCTTATCTGTGGATCTTGTAGCTGACAAAGTGATCAGCAAATCAAATGCAAAATTAAAGTTCTTATACAGACAGGCCAAAGATTTGGATTTGCATATGAGAAAACTTCTTCCATCAGCCTTGATAGCTCTGTGAAGCTGACCCCCCCATCCACGTAAAAAATCCAAGCAAACATACTGAGTGGTTAGTGCTTTGTTGGTGCAGATTTGTGTCGTTAAAATTTTCATTTGTGCTGCTTTCGTTTCAGGGATATTAAAGATTATTTTTAAGGTCATTCAGATGTCATCATCCCCCCAGCTTGCTCCAAAATTAACCAGACTGGTCTATTTTTTAGCGCTTCGTTTGTGCTGGTTTATGCCGTTAAAATTTTCGTTTGTGCTGCTTTCGTTTCTGAGATATTAAAGATTTTTTTTTAGGTCATTCAGAGGTCATCATCCCCCCCCATCTTGCTCCAAAGTTAACCAGACTGGTCTATTTTTTTAGTGCTTCATTTGGGCAGATTTGTGCCATTAAAATTTTCGTTTCTGCTGCTTTCATTTCAGAGATATTAAATATTTTTTTAGGTCATTCAGAGGTCACCGTCCCCCCAGCTTGCTCTAAAATGAACCAGACTGGTCTATTTTTTAGTGCTCCATTGGATTATCATGGTGGAACAGCACTTCACATGGGATTTATTTATAAAAGAAGTGAATTATGCATTTGTCATCTGATCGATGTTGCCAGCACACAGTGCAGCCGGGTGAAAGAGACTTGACCAGCTGTCTGCGCTGCGCTGTGTAACGCAAAGTACCAGAGGTGAGTTACATGTTTATTTATGTCATCATGTGCTGGGCAAACATTTCCACATCATACCTGCTACAGACTTAGGAGGTGAAGATTCAATATTAGTTTATTTGCCATTTGTATTTAAAAAAACCACATAGGAAATGATTGTGCAAAAAGCTCAGTGCATCACACAAAAAGAAAATAACATTAGACAGACATGGAACAAATAATCACATAAAGACACAATGACACTGTGAAATACAAAGTACAGAGATCAAGTTAAAAGTTAACATCAGATAAATAAGATAAGGTACTGTAGTCAGGCTTAAAGTGCACCGTTCAGGCTGATCACAACTTGTGGGAAGAAGCTCCTTGCATAACGAGAGGTCTTACACCTAATAGAGCGGTACCTTCTTCCAGAGGGAAGAAGCTCGAACGTGTCTCTTCCAGGGTGGCCAGAAGGATCATTTATGATCTGAAAAGCTCGGTTTAAGAGTCTACTTTTGTACAGAGCCTCCAGCACAGGCAGGTCACAGTTCACAGTTTTTTTGGGTGAGCGGACCACCTTATATATCGCTCTCTTGTCTTTGGCAGTAATATTTCCAAATCAGACAGTGATGGAGCAAACAAGAAGACTTTCAATAGTGCACCGATAAAAATTCACAAGGATTTTGGAGTTCATGGTGAATTCTCTAAGTTTCTGCAAGAAGAAGAGACGCTGACGAGCCTTTTTAACAATATTTGTGGTGTTTTTGTTCCAACTGAGATCATTAGACAACGTCAGCCCAAGAAATTTACATTCTTCCACAATTTCAACTTTAGAGTCCTCAATAACATGAGGTGAATGGCTGTTATTTCGACCGAAGTCAACAAGTTCACAAGTTTTAGAAGTGTTCAGGAGCAGATTATTTTCTTTGCTCCAAACCACAACTTTCTGTACCTCTGCTCTGTAGCAAGAATCATCATTTGCACTGATCAACCCAATGATAGTTGTGTCATCAGCGTATTTAACTATGTGATTACTGTCATGGGAAGCCACACAGTCGTGAGTGTTCAGTGTAAAAAGGATGGGACTAAGGATACATCCTTGAGGGGAACCAGTGCTCACAAACATTTCATCAGAAAGACGGCCATTAATTTTCACTCTCTGAGATCTGTTGGTTAAAAAACTAAAAATCCATTTATACTCAACAAAAATATAAACGCAACACTTTTGGTTTTGCTCCCATTTTGTATGAGATGAACTCAAAGATCTAAAACTTTTTCCACATACACAATATCACCATTTCCCTCAAATATTGTTCACAAACCAGTCTAAATCTGTGATAGTGAGCACTTCTCCTTTGCTGAGATAATCCATCCCACCTCACAGGTGTGCCATATCAAGATGCTGATTAGACACCATGATTAGTGCACAGGTGTGCCTTAGACTGCCCACAATCAAAGGCCACTCTGAAAGGTGCAGTTTTATCACACAGCACAATGCCACAGATGTCGCAAGATTTGAGGGAGCGTGTAATTGGCATGCTGACAGCAGGAATGTCAACCAGAGCTGTTGCTCGTGTATTGAATGTTCATTTCTCTACCATAAGCCGTCTCCAAAGGCGTTTCAGAGAATTTGGCAGTACATCCAACCAGCCTCACAACCGCAGACCACGTGTAACCACACCAGCCCAGGACCTCCACATCCAGCATGTTCACCTCCAAGATCGTCTGAGACCAGCCACTCGGACAGCTGCTGAAACAATCGGGTTGCATAACCAAAGAATTTCTGCACAAACTGTCAGAAACCGTCTCAGGGAAGCTCACCTGCATGCTCGTCGTCCTCATCGGGGTCTCGACCTGACTCCAGTTCGTCGTCGTAACCGACTTGAGTGGGCAAATGCTCACATTCGCTGGTGTTTGGCATGTTGGAGAGGTGTTCTCTTCACGGATGAATCCCGGTTCACACTGTTCAGGGCAGATGGCAGACAGCGTGTGTGGCGTTGTGTGGGTGAGCGGTTTTCTGATGTCAATGTTGTGGATCGAGTGGCCCATGGTGGCGGTGGGGTTATGGTATGGGCAGGCGTCTGTTATGGACGAAGAAGACAGGTGCATTTTATTGATGGCATTTTGAATGCACAGAGATACCGTGATGAGATCCTGAGGCCAATTGTTGTGCCATACTGTACATCCAAGAACATCACCTCATGTTGCAGCAGGATAATGCACGGCCCCATGTTGCAGGGATCTGTACACAATTCTTGGAAGCTGACAATGTCCCAGTTCTTGCATGGCCGGCATACTCACCGGACATGTCACCCATTGAGCATGTTTGGGATGCTCTGGACCGGCGTATACGACAGCGTGTACCAGTTCCTGCCAATATCCAGCAACTTCGCACAGCCATTGAAGAGGAGTGGACCAACATTCCACAGGCCACAATTGACAACCTGATCAACTCTATGCAAAGGAGATGTTTTGCACTGCATGAGGCAAATGGTGGTCACACCAGATACTGACTGGTATCCCCCCCCCCCCCCCCCCCAATAAAACAAAACTGCACCTTTCAGAGTGGCCTTTTATTGTGGACAGTCTAAGGCACACCTGTGCACTAATCATGGTGTCTAATCAGCATCTTGATATGGCACACCTGTGAGGTGGGATGGATTATCTCAGCAAAGGAGCAGTGCTCACTATCACAGATTTAGACTGGTTTGTGAACAATATTTGAGGGAAATGGTGATATTGTGTATGTGGAAAAAGTTTTAGATCTTTGAGCTCATCTCATACACACACACACATACATATATATACACATATACATACACAAATGAATGTTACTGATTTCACAATTACAACTGACAACACAAAACTCACCGTACTTCATTAGATTCATATCTTGAAAACATCATTTTTTTATATTGATTTTTAAACTGATTGATATTTGGACATCGTTTGAGGTCATCCGTCAGGTTATTCCATAATCTAGGGCCACACATGGAGACACAGAAACCTTTCCTGGTCGTCCGAGCGCCAGCAATTTTAAAATGATACAAGCCCCGTAAATTATATTTTCCTTCTCTCTCAGTAAAATATTCTTGAATTCTAAATGGCACTTGTTTATTTTTCACTTTGTGCATTAATTGAACAGTCTTGAACGAAATATTATCATCACATTAAGTTTTAGTATTTGAGATTTAATGAACAGTGGGTTGGTGTGGTCTCGATGACCTGCATTATGAATTGTCCTTAATGCTCTTTTTTGAAGAATGAATAATGGTTGCAATGTAGTTTTGTAATTGTTGCCCCAAACTTCAGCGCAATAAGTCAAGTAGGGTGCAACCAAAGAACAATAGAGAGTATGTAGTGCTCTGCAATCAAGAACATGCTTTACTTTATTTAATACTGCAATACTTTTTGATACCTTCTTTTGAATATACTGAATATGAGCTTTCCAGTTAATTTTTTCATCAATAATGACACCTAAAAACTTATTCTCTTTGACACGTTCTATGTTTACCCCATGTATATTTAACTGAATTTGTATGTCTTTTTTATAATTTCCAAATAACATCAATTTAGTTTTAGACAAATTTAATGATAATTTGTTAATATCAAACCATCTCTTTAACTTTATCATTTCTGTTCCTAAATCAGATAATAGTTGTTGCAGATTTTCCCCTGAGCAAAACAGGTTTGTCATCTGCAAAGAGCACAGTTTTAATCATATCTGAGACTTTGCATAAATCATTAATGAATAAAATAAATAATTTTGTGCCCAACACAGAACCTTGTGGTAGCCCACAAACGATGTCCAGATATGAAGAACAGTATTCCCCGAGTTTAACAAACTGCTTTCGGTTTTGTAAATAGCTTTTAATCCAACTCAGAGCAACTCCTCTGATCCCAACAGTTCCAGCTTTTGAAATAGTATATTGTGATCAATTGTATCAAAAGCCTTTCTTAAGTCAATAAATAAACCTGCAACTATTACCCTTTGGTCCACATGTTTATTGATCTCTTCTATGGAATCTAGCAATGCCAGTGTCGTGGACCTTTTTGCTCTGAAACCATATTGACTTTCATCAAGCAAGTTGTGTCGATCTATAAATTTATCCAGTCTGCTATTATAAAGTTTTTCCAGTATCTTTGAAAATTGTGACAGTAGAGACACAGGCCTGTAGTTAGTAAAAAGATGCTTGCTGCCAGATTTGAACAAAGGTATCACTTTTGCCACTTTCATACTGTTAGGAACAATCCCAGTTTGAAATGATTTGTTAAAAATATATGATAATGGTTTTGCAATTTCAGTAATTATTCGCTAAGTGTTGCGTTTATATTTTTGTTGAGTGTACAAATGGCATCACCCAAACCAAGAGTCTTAAGTTTTTGAACAAGTCTGATTGGAACAAGAGAGTTAAAAGCCGAACTGTAATCAATGAACAACATTCTAGCATAAGTATTACTAGAGTCCAGGTGGCTATAAATACAGTTCAAGGCAAAGGAGATTGCGTCCTCAACGCTCCTGTGCTGTCTGTATGCAAACTGGAGCGGATCCACAGACACTGGGATCTGGCCTTTAATAAAATCCAGCACCAGACGTTCAAAGCATTTCATTAAAACAGAAGTGAGTGCCACCGGTCTATAATCATTCAAACATGTCACAGGTGTTTTCTTTGCCACTGGAATGATGATAGATTTCTTAAAACTTTCTGGGACAGTACAGTTCCTGAGTGACATATTAAAAAGATCCGTAAGAACAGGAGTCAATTGCTCCAAGCATAGTTTGAGGACACGAGGAGGGACATTATCAGGGCCAGGGGCCTTACGAACCTTGGTCCTAGATAGGACACGCTGCACATCCTCCTGCCTCACAGTCAAACTGCTGTAATCCAAGCTTTCAGGGAAAACAACAGGCTCAAGATCAGCAAACTCGAAACAACAATAAAATGATTCAGATCATTAGGCAAGGCCTGATCAGTAGATACTGTGTTTCCTGCTTTAGGTTTCCATGAAGTGATGGAATTGAGTCCTTTCCACATCAGCCGGGGGTTATCCTCTTTAAAGTAGTCTTCCATCCTTTCTCCATATGACCGTTTGGCCACTTTAATTGACCGCTCAAGAGAATATCTGGATTGTCTGTAAGCAGTAATGTCCCCAGATTTAAATGCTGAATTTCATTCCTTCATCTTCATTCTAACATCTGAATTGAACCACGGGTTCTGACTGTTGTATACTTTAATGACCTTCTTTGGGATACAACAGTCAATGCAAACGTTTATGTAATCAGTCACCGACTCACAGTATTCATTCAGATTATCAGACTGAAAAACAGACCAGTCTGTAGCGTCAAAGCAGCCCTGTAGTTTTTATACTGCCCTCTTGTGACCAGCACTGTACAGTGCATGCTGTAGGTTTGCACTGTATGCTCCTTTGAGTGTAAGAGGGGAGCAAGAGGACTGAAGAGTGGTCTGATTTCCCAAAAGCAGGTCTAAGACTTGATTTATATGCTGCCTTTAAGATACTGTAGCAGTGGTCAAGAGTTTGAGCTCCCCTTGTGTGCTGTTTTACATACTGGTGGTGAATGTGTAATAATATGTGCGTTACAGCGGTGACATCCCATTCAGCTGTGTTGCAGCGTTGCACTGAGTCTCTGATGCGCGCACAGTGCCACATACATGTTATTACATAACATTTCCTTTGCCCTCCCTGGCCGGGGTCCAGTAGAGGTGGACAAATGTGACACAACTTGTCGGCAGGCTTTGCTGTGACCGATCGATCTCAGAGCTCAATCAACTGCAATTCTGATGCCGTCAGAATATGTAAATTGCGATCAGATGGTCGTCAGATTACACATGGACCGCCGTCGGATAGGCGTCCCATCTCAACGGCACCCGGAGAGTTTTGAACATGTGCATCACACTCGGGGCCGCCGGCTGATTTTGACCAAGTGTGTCGACTTACACAGATGGCTGTCAGAACATTTTGGAACCGAAATCTGACACTTTTTAGATGTGCACCAATTCATAGGTCTGACGCCACTCTGAGTGATTCCGGCTGTGTGTGACAGGGGAATGAATAATAACTTGATTAGACAAAACATCCTGTCGACATTAAAAATACAAATTTAAACAGTCTAACATTTGCTGTGGTGGTTTTATATTAATCCAGTATTGGTAGTTGATGCATAGGCAACGTATATTTGCTTACAAATATGGGGACTTTGTGTATGACTGCAGAATGCCTTCATATTTCTAATCACTTGTCTTTTTCTACTTGTGCAGATGGAGTCATGAAATTTGATGAGACAGCCTCAGAGGGCTTCATAAGGGTGTGTGCTTCAGAACATTTGAAGCATGTTCCACAAAGACGTGGAGGTGGAGGACACACAGCCGTCTCTCAGGACTGAGAATCTTTTCACTGTCTTTTGGTATTCTGTGTGTGTGTATATATATGTACACACACACACACACACACACACACACACACACACACACACACACACACACACACACACACACACACACACACACACACACACACACACACATATATCACCATAAATCTTGATCCTGGCAAACGGCGAGTTATATGAAGACCTTAAGCACCCAATAATTTGCCTATTAAAGCCAATTCTCTATGAAGATAAATCCAACAAACTGTGTCAAACGTCTTTTCGACATAGAAACTGACAGCTGTGTGCTCTGTGTTTTTCCTTTAGTTTACAAGATGAAGAGCCTCCTCACATTGTCATGGGTTTGTCTATTTTGGACAAAGCCCGATTTATATCACTCAATTCTGGAATTAGAATTTCAAACCTTTTACTTAACATTGTTGCAGATATTCTGTATTTGATGATTAAAAGTGATACTGGTCTGTAGGAACCACACTCTGTTTTATCTTATCTGTTTTATTTTTTTCTACACACAATACAACATAATGACAAGGTGAAAAAAGTTTTTTTTTTAGATTTGTTTTTTTTTTTTTTTAGATTTTTGCAAATTTATTTAAAAGAAAAAAAACATGTCCATTATTCAGCCTTTGCCATGAAGTTAAAAGTTTTTGATCCTGTTTCCACTGATCGTCCTCGGAGGAATCCGTCCCTGGAGTGAAGCGTGCACGGTGACTGAAGAGTGTGAATGTGTCTCTTCTGTCCTCAGTCAAGTCGGATGTGCTGTGCTGCTCTCTGCCTTTTCAAACTTTGGTGTCTGGGCAGAACTCCAGAGCTCACAGTCTGAGGTGCTGCAACATGAACAGACGTGTCAATCAATCAGCTTGATTTGATCATTCGACTTCATGTTGGGTTAGCTGCATGTGGCCACAGGACACCTTAGCGCCACACTGACTAATGCGGTTTCAAACTGTGTGAATGTCTTCAGAATTGGAGAGTCATAAACAAAACATGCTTCATTTGATCAAATCCATGCAGTCTCAGGAACAACATGTAAACTCAGTACAGGAACCACGTTTTACCATCACAGTGCTGTCAACAGTTAAATATAAGCTCAAGAAAAACTGACTTTATTTTTTATAAAACAAGTGTTTATGTTCATTGAAGTCAAGAAAAGGTGACTATAAAGTGAGTCCTGGTAAAACGGGTTATCATTTTCATGTCGAGTTGGCAGCTGCTGAAAGTAACTAATGAAGTAACTAGTAATCTGACTTAGTTACTTTTATAACTGAGTAATCAGTAAAGTAACTTAAGTTAGTTTTTCAAGGAGTAATCATTAATTGGTTACTTTTTCAAAGGCAAACCTGCCGGTGTCCCCTCCCATTCCAATACAGAAACTGAAGGGTTTTAGTTAAAAAGTCTGAAGGACCTAAATGACATGATGAGGAGCTTCACTCATTAATGTCAGCAACATAAACATAATATTTACTGTTGTAAATTAAACTGATCATTGAATAAAGCTATCGAAGTTTCTGTTCTTGATATTCTATCGAGCAATGATATTTTAATGAGTACCTTTAATAAACCCACACGTTTGTACCATTAAAGCCTACAATAGTTTATCATTAACAAATAGTGTCAGTCTGTTTAAAGTACCTTCATCTCAAGACCTTCATACACCCAAACAATTTTGAACTATGCTGTCACATGCAATCGACACAATATATTTACATCAGCCTATGTTGATGTTTGGTCCAACGCTTTGCCTTCGTTATATTACAAACTATGGCAGCAGTAAGAATTACAAAAACATCTGTTCTTAAAAAAAAAATAAAAAAAACATACTGGTATCAGGCTCTATCTGATCACAGCTGACAGTCAAATCTGTTGGATCCACTTGGCTTTTCCTACTGACCACCAAAATCCAGCAGTAATAAAATGAAATGTGCCCCAGTTCAACAAAATAAAATCTGGACCTGACCCGATTCAGATCTGGGTCCAGATGTTGGTTACTTGGGTAGTGGATTTGTGAAGGCCTGAGCTCAGAAGTCTTCTTTTACAAAGTTTGGGTTCACTCAGACAACACAACAGGTTTTTCAAATGCATTATCATGTTTTTCTCCCCTCGCTGACCCTGATAATATGTTAAATTTTACATAAAAATGTTTTGTCATTGACAATAAAACTCACTCACCTTTGATCTTAGTGGAAGATCTGTGCATGATGCTGTTCCAGACTGTGTGTGTGTGCCTCTGCCTCTTTGCAACCTGCACCAAAAAACAAACACATTACAATTTCTGTGTGGTGTCAGCAAAGAAATTTTTTTCCTTCAATTCTGTTGTATAAATATTAGTATGTAACGTGTGAGTTGAATACTCACGTGATCGTCTTTGAATGAGTCGGTTGAATATAACTTTGAGTGGAGACATTTCAGTTGGTTTTCCTCCTCCTGATATTTGGCTTTTTCCGCCGCTGACATTTTTTTCCACTGTGGACAAATAACACACTGTCTGTTAGTATGAACACACACACACACATGCACATGTATGTACACTGAGCAGCAGGAATGAGTTCTGTACATTGTGTAACACTGAGTGTGTCGCTGCTGTACACTTACTTTCTCTGGCAGAATCTTCAGCACCGCAGCACGAGACATCTTCTGCTCGTTCATGATGATTTCTGTCTGCTCCGTCACAAACAGCATGAACGCAGATTGTGGTTTCTTCACGTACGGCTTTTCTTTAGTCTGGGGTTTGTGTTTTCTACACAGGAAGAAACACAGAATACATTTTACAATTGTGCAACATGATGACAAAAAAGGGAGTGTTGCAGAAATAAACAAATACGCTAAATAATCTAAGACATTTATCCTCACAAAACGAGTCACTATTTATTTATTTATGAAACTGTAACTGATTTTATTAATCTAATCCTTTAGATACAAAACTTTGATTCCACCTGAATATATATTCATATTCTTCATGCTGTTATAAAATTTTGTCTATTATTTATTTTGTATGCATATGTATATTGTGGCTACTGTGTACTGGAGAGTAAAAGCAAGAGAGCTTTAATACTACAAACTGCTCTTTGGCTTTTCTGTCTGCTTTTTAAAAATAGAAGTTATTATAATGTGAAATGACGAGCTGTCAGGACAGAAGTCTGACTGAACCTTTAGAATGAACACGTGGAGGCGACAAACCAAGAATACAAACCAATCCTATAAAAATAAAAGTATGGATTTGTCAGAGTTGGCGGTAGTTGACATACGGTGTCACTGTTGGTCTGATTGGTGCCTGCAGGTGGGTCGTCTTGGTGGGCTGCTCCGCTGGCACATCACAAACCTGGAAAAACACACATACAGTAAATGATTACCAGCTGCCACGGTGCTGCTTATCAACCAGGTGACATTAATCCCCCTCACTTAGTCAGAATAACTTTCAGAAAGTCATGTTTGTCATAAAGCTGGGAGGATGGACTTGTGCGTGGATGCATGTCTTTGTAGTCGTCTTCCGGCGGCAGCCTACACCGGTCTGGAACATGGTGTTGTGGGTTGGCCGAGTCCAGTCTGGAACACAGGCTCTGGTTCCACTGTGACGTCGTGTCCAGTGGATCGTCAGTATCACGTTTCACTTTTTCCACAAAGAACATTTTTGAGAAAACATCTGAAAAATCCTTAAAGTGGAAAAGTTTTCTGGTTTTGTACCAAATTTCAATGATTGATATTTTGTCCTTCACAGATTCTTACCAAAATTAACACGCGCATGTAGAACATGGATGTTACTGATTATTTAGGCTTGACAAAGTTCATCTTAATATTCCTTTTTTTGGTTTAAATAGTCCATTTTATTATTACTTTTATTATTTCATATCTTTTGGGAAAAGAGTTGGAGATGGTAAATATACTGACAGTCATGATCTCTGCCCCTTTGAATGCTGACAGTCTCCAGTCAGGTATAGTGCACCGCAGTCTCATTTGAACCCTGTGTGATATCGCGGGATTTGACCACTTACGTGGAGCGCCGGCCCCGTTGTGCAATATATACACAGCAGAACTTCACATGGTGCTGTTTTGTTTTTGGCTGCAATCACAGAAGCAGACGCGAAAAGTTTCTTTTCGGTTCCCAGTGGAGGAAGAGAAGATGAGGCGAATGGGACGCGTCGTGTCAGTAAGTGCTAGCCTACACAGCTAATGGCCCTGTCCCACTGGCGTTTAGGAGGATTTGCGCATGAAATGAGGAGACAAAAGCTGAGCATCCGCAACAAAGGTGGGTGGAAATGACAAATGTCCTGGGGTGGATCAGCAAATACATGAGGAAGAAAAGCGAAGGCGACCGCGGAGGTGCCCCCATAAGGGGCACAGCGGCCGTGATGCACTCGCTTCATCCGTGCCCACTCTGTCTGCATGCGCGACATACCATTTGCGACCGTGATGTGGCCGTGCTGGGCATGCGTCATATCTGTTTTGCACGCTGTTCTGGTCCGCCGCCAAGCCGTGCCAACCCGTCGCTTGTGGATGTCAGCGGATGACGAGATATGCGGCGCGTTGGTTGTGTATGTCCTGCGTATGTCTTCATCCTCAGCAGGAGTTTTGAGCCGCTCAAAAATCCTGGCTGGGGACATGCGGGCCTCTGCGGATGATCACGGATGTGTTCGGATGGCGGCCGACTCATACAGGAATGTTACACGGTTATTGCGGTTGTTTGGCGGATGTGGGCCACTTTTGTGCGCATTCCATCCGCAAATCCTCCTAAACGCCAGTGGGACAGGGCCCTCATCAGAGTAGCTACGTTCTCTCGCCTGCAAAAACGTTGACATGTTTGTGCTCCGGGTCATAAACAAACCTCAGCACATCTACGAGGTCTGTCCATAAAGTATCGTACCTTTTTATTTTTTTCAAAAACTATATGGATTTCATTCATATGTTTTTACGTCAGACATGCTTGAACCCTCGTGCGCATGCGTGAGTCCAGCTCTCCACAAGTTCTTTTATACTCACTCGACTGGTAAGCACTGAAAGCCGAGATAGACATGTCCCAACTTGTCCTCTAACACTCCGAAACGGAGGTGTTCCTTTGTCTCGCTTCATCAGCGAATCGGTCGTGACGCGCGAAGCCTCCGCGCGGCTTTCCATGACAAAATCTCTTGTTAAAAGTGAAATCTGCCGGAAAATGGCTGATGTCCAGGTCTTGTGATAACCAGAGAAAGAGCACACGACGTTCTCGTATCCACAGAGCCATCAGCTTAGAAATGATCCAGTGGTTTGTGCCGCATCGTCGCAGCTCGCAGCGCGGCGCACCGACCGTCCTTAAAGGGGTCCTTAAACCTGTAGTTAAAGGCCTTATTCTCTGTGAAGCCCGTAAAATTTTCACTGAAAGCCAGATAAATTTTTCGAATGGTTTCCAGGTGCCAGTCTCTAACAGCTTCTGAAAAAATTCTGATGGAAAAAAAGTCCTTTTCATTCCGCCATTTCCAGACAATGAAAATCCGACGAGGGGGCGGGACCACTCCTTCCACAAGGCGTGCTCACAGGTGAATGACGTCACTGACAGGCGTGGAAAAACTCACGCATGCGCACGAGGGTTCAAGCATGTCTGACGTAAAAACATATGAATGAAATCCATATAGTTTTTTTTTTTAAAAAAAGGACCGTTAATTTATGGACAGACCTTGTACTTTCTCACCACATCGTCACTTTTTCTTTGCATTTTCACTTTGTTTGCATGTAATTTCCTCAAAAACTCAGAAAATACTGTGGTTTTTTTTCCGCTGGAGAGAAATTACCCCTTTAGCGCCCGCCGTCAAACGAGACTGCGCTGCCCAATTGAACCCAGCTCCGTGAATAACTATTAAAATAAATAAATAAAATAGTATTGTCACATTTTGTGACTCTCAGTCGGTCTTCATTTAGTCTTCCTACTGTTTGGTCAACTGAAGTTGCTTGCTGTGTGTTCTCGTTGTGTCGCTCTCAGCTGCGATGCCTCATTGAGCTCCTGTTGTGGTGTGTTGGGGCAGGAGTTGTGTGTTTCACCACCAACAGTCTGAGGTGGCCAAGTGGTTAATGCGCTTGGTTTCAGTTCAGAAGGCTCTGGGTTCAAATCCCACCCCTGCCACATTTCTCCATGTAATGTGGAGTTGCGTCAGGAAGGGCATCCGGCGTAAAACCTGTGCCAATTCAACATGCAGATCCACCTTGGATTTGCTGTGGCGACCCCAAGTGCAAACAAGGGAGCAGCCGAAGGGACTTACTTTACTTTTTTTAGTCTGAGGTGCAACGTATTAATTAGTAACATGTTGCTGTAATCACATTACATTTGTCTGTAACGTGTTACTGCTCTAAATTCAGTCATAACACTACAGATAGACGGCTATTTTCAAGGTGTGGGAATGAACCGGTTGTCTGCACAGGTGGTTGCCATCCAGGACCTAAGATGGCACATGCTCCCAGACCTGACTAGACTTGATTGTTATAGTTAGTGACTGTAGCTGAGATGATATTAGTAAGTTTTATGTGTTCAATGTGGGCAGTAAAGTCTCAGTGATACCAGTGTGTGTCCTCTACGTGCAAACAGACTAACCTGGTCCAGATGGTACACATCATCAAGGTCTGGAAGCAGGGACAGAAATTCCTTCTCCGCCTGTGTCAGCAAAGAAACATTCATCAATCAAACTGGTGTTTTACATTGAACACTGTGATTATCAACATTCAAGAAATTACAGTTGCAGCCGATAAGTTGAAGTGGCTGAAAGTCGTCTTAAATGCAGGTTTAAACATTGTCACATTTCACTTTTTCCACAAAACATTTTTGAAAAAAAACTGAAAAATTCTCTAAAGTGGAAATGTTTTCTGGCTTTGTCCCAAATTCCAATGATTGATATTTTGTCATTCACAGGTTCTTACCAAAATTAACACGTCACAAGTTTTATGTGTTCAATGTGGGCAGTAAAGTCTCAGTGATACCAGTGTGTGTCCTCGACTTGCAAACAGACTAACCTGGCTCAGATGGTACACATCATCAAGGTCTGGAAGCAGGGACAGAAATTCCTTCTCCGCCTGTGACAATAAAGAAACATTCATCAATCAAACTGGTGTTTTACATTGAACACAGTGTGATTATCAACATTCAAGAAATTACAGTTGCAGCCGATAAGTTGAAGTGACTGAAAGTCGTCTCAAATGCAGGTTTAAACATTGTCACATTTCACTTTTTCCACAAAGACTCAGTGATACCAGTGTGTGTCCTCTAGTTGCAAACAGACTAACCTGGCTCAGGTGGTACACATCATCAAGGTTTGGAAGCAGTAATAGAAATTCCTCCTCCCTCTGTGTCAAGGCTTGTTTTGGGTCAGGTTTGGAAGATATCTGCAGCGTGAAGTCGTCCTGCTGATGAGTGGGAAATAAAGAAACATTCATCTATCAAACTGGTGTTTTACATTGAACACAGTGTGATTATCAACATTCAGGAAATTACAGTTGCAGCTGATAAGTTGAAGTGGCTGAAAGTCGTCTCAAATGCAGGTTTAAATATTGGTCGTCCATCTCCTCCTGAATACCACTTTAAAACTATTCTACGAGGTCTAGTAGAAAAGTATCCGACCTTATTATATTTTTCAAAAACCATATGGATTTGAATCACGTGTGATTGCGTCAGACAAGCTTGAACCCTCGTGCGCATACATGAGTTTTTCCACGCCTGTCGGTTGCGTCATTCGCCTGTGAGCAGGCTTTGAGTGAGGAGTGGTCCACCCCCTCGGCGGATTTTCATTGTCAGGAAATGGCGGAATGATTTGGGCTTTTTTTCCATCAGAATTTTTTCAGAAACTGTTAGAGACTGGCAGCTGGAAACCATTCGAAAAATTTATCTGGCTTTCGGTGAAAAGTTTACGGGCTTCACAGAGAATAAGGACTGTTACTACAGCTTTAAGGACGGCTTTAAGGACGCTCGGCGCGCCGCGCTCCATGCCGTCATCGAGAGCCACAAACCACCGGATCATTTCTAAACGGATGGCTCTGTGGATCCGAGACCGTCATGTGCACTTTCTCTGGTTATCACAAGAGCTGGACATCAACCATTTTCCAGCAGATTTCACTTTAAACAAGAGATTTTGTCATGGAAAGCTGAGCGGAGGCTTCGCGCGTCACGACCGATTTGCTGATGGAGCGAGACAAAGGAACACCTCCGTTTTGGTCTCACAGGACGGCTTTGAGATGGTGTTCAGACAGCTGTCGGTGGTTTTTCCATCGAGTGATTATCCGAGAAATTGTGGATGTGCCTGGACATGCCAGAACATGTCCCGTGAGGCTTCATTACGGCGTTGCTGTGCGCCATGTGGCACCGCCGCGATGCGCGAAGCCTCCGCTCCTCTTTCCGTGACAAAAACTCCTGTAACAGTGTAATGTGCCGTTCATTTCCAAACTGGACGCTGTGTTTTATCCGGGACGTTGTCTGACTAGCACAGGAATTGTGAAAAGACGTGGACATCAGCACTTTTTCTGCACATGGAGACAGACGTGCGGAGGAATTCTGCGCATCGCGGCGGTGCCGCATGGCGCACAGCAACGCCATGATGAAGCCTCACGGGACATGTTCTGGCATATCCAGGCACATCCACAATTTCTCGGATAATCACTCGATGGAAAAACCACCGACAGCTGTCTGAACGCCATCTCAAAGCCGTCCTGTGAGACCAAAATGGAGGTGGTTTTGTCTCGCTCCAGTAGCGAATCCATCGTGACGCGCGAAGCCTCCGCTCGGCTTTCCATGACAAAATCTCTTGTTAAAAGTGAAATCTGCCGGAAAATGGTTGATGTCCAGCTCTTGTGATAACCAGAGAAATGGCACACGATGGTCACGGATCCAGACAGCCATCCATTTAGAAATGAAATGGTCGCTCAGCCTGTCGATGGCGGCTTCGGAGCGCGGTGCACCCCACAGCCGCTGGGGGCCGTCCTTAAAGCGACAGTAACACTCCTTATTCTCTACCAAGCCCGTAACATTTTCACCGAAAGCCAGATAAATTTTCTAATGGTTTCCAGCTGCCAGCCATTTCCTGACAATGAAAATCCGCCGAGGGGTGGATCACTCCTCACTCAAAGCCTGCTCACAAGTGAATGACGCAACCGACAGGCGTGGAAAAACTCACGCATGTGCATGAGGGTTCAAGCTTGTCTGACGCAATCACACGTGATTCAAATCCATATGGTTTTTGAAAAAAATAATAAGGTCGGATACTTTTCTAATAGACCTTGTATGGTTGATCATGGTCTTCTGATGGGTGTCTTCTCTACATTCTATCATAGTTTTCGTCCCTGTCTGTACCTGTGCCTGTGTTGGAGGAGGTTCTTTCTACACCAACGAACTCCTCTGTTAAATATCATTTACCCGCATGAATGAGACTCTTCACTGACGTTTTGATCAAAGACACTTGAGGATGCTAGAAAACATTTGCAAATACAACAATGTATTTGTATGATGTATTGATATTGTTGCTTGTCATTGTTATCATTAGTTACACTGACTAGCTGATATATTGACAAACTACACTGAACAAAAATATAAATGTAACACTTTTGTTTTTGCTCCCATTTTTTCATGAGCTGAACTCAAAGATCTAAAACATTTTCTACATACACAAAAGACCTATTTCTTTCAAATATTGTCTATTCATGTCTCATGTCTACTTGGAACTGTGGTTGGGTGATAAATAATGTTCATTAATCAGATTAGCTTCATGCTTCATCTCATGTACCTGTGCAGTCTGTTCACGTACATTCAGTAAATTACAGTTTCAGCCACTAAGGTTCATCTGAAAACAAATTTAAATGTTCATCTGTTACAAATCCATCTCCTCCTGATCACAGTGTCCAACCCTGCCTGGACCTCTGCGTGTGTTGGAGGATGTAGATGTGTTCGTGTGCTCACCTCCAGGAGGCTCAGATTTGACATGTCATAAAAACAGTCAGAACTCTGGTCGTTGTCCATTGTGGAGGTTCTCCCAATTACATCCTCGAGGTGTGAAAGTTTGGACAGGAAACTGCCGGTGCTGGTCATCATTTTTGCAAGATGATCTCCTGTGAAAATTGAGAACAATTGAACAGTGGAGAACAGTACAGTTAGATATCTGACATTGGTTTCATCGACACCATTCAGGAAACATTTTCAACCCTGTTAAATGTTTTTTTTAATTAAATAAAAACTGCAGACCTCTAGAATGAGTCTGATTTTTTTTAACTTTAACACTGTGTGTTCTGGTTTTTTTAAAACATTTTTATCAAATTCTCAAAAACCTCTTAAGCATTTTTAACATTAAATGCAACATGAAAAATCTGCACTTTGATCAAAGTGACACCCCCCCCCCCCCCCCCCCACACACACACACACACACACACACACACACACACACACACACACACACACACACACACACACACACACACACACACACACACACACACACACACACAGATGTCACACAATACATGTAGTTGTCAAAACTATGAACCTTTGATCTACAAACTGGACTATCGGAGGTAAAGAAATCACAAATCTCTATGAGATCCCACACCCGCGTACCCTGATAGTAATCAATAACCACCATCAGGGTAAATACTGTTGATCTATTGGATCACAACATCATTACCACGGCAGTATAGAAGAGCTGTGTAGAGCATATAGCATCTCAGTATTCCATAAAATAGAAGATTTTTAAATTTGTCTTGGAAACATCACAGCACTTGAAATCAATTTATCTGTTAATTTTGTTCTGAAATGACTGATTTATGGGGCAATTCACTTTGTCGAGGCTCTGAAGGATTATTTCAAAACTACTTCACTGTGCAAAATTCAGATGTTATGAGATTAAACACCCTCAGATCCACCTGATAAGTAAAATCTCTAAAAACAACTGAGCAGCAAAGTCAGATCTCCTTTTACGCACACTGTGTACGTTGTCTTCAGCCCCGTAATTAAAGACCACAAATTTTAGCAAATGTACAGAAACTTAATGACAACAACTTTGATGCTGAGACAAAGTGAAACTATGCTTGAGGCCAACAAACACACACACACACACACACACACACAATATATATATATATATATAAATCAACAAAATAAAAATAAGAACTCCATAAGGGTGAGTTTTGAGGACCGCAGTAGTTAAACGTGTTGTTTCTATGTTTGTTTTTTACAGCTCGAAGGTTCGGTCACTGACGTTACTGTTAGCGACGTTAAAGAGGATCTCAGATTGTTCATGTTTCCAACAACATTTCACAATAAATGTGTGAATGCAAAAAGTAGATAAACAACTTTTACTGTGAAAGTCACAGTGTCATTCAATGAGACTGAGTCTAACTTGACAACAATGAAAGAAACATTAGCTAAAATCAGTTCTTTTTCTAAAAATGACCAGCAGAAACAATTCACAATTTGCATCAAGTTTCATTAAGTAGTTCAGCTGAATAAAATCTTATCTTTGCTGTGGGTGAAACATTGAAATAAGTTGTGTTTGGGGTCAGATCCACAGGGGGACTGAATGTTTACTTTTTCAAATATTCTAAATCTCTTCTAAATCTAAATCTATTCTCACACAAAATACACTCTGATATTACCAGTAATATTTTATTTTATTTGAACACATTGTTAAATGTAAAGTCTCACCTCTGTGTTGTGTTAACAGTTTAGTATTTCTGCTCTTGTGTTTACGACTTCTCTCTTCAGTTCCTGTAGCAGAAATGGCCCAGAATTAAGGAGAGCGTCAGTTAAAAAAGACGTTAACGCCGTGACGTAAGAGCCGTAAGCCCCGCCCCCTACCGACTGGAGTCCTGTCGGTGTACCCCGCTCCCCCACCCGTTGCAGCGCAGTCTCGTTTGAACACTGCGTGATATCGCGAGATTTGGCCAATACTTTTGAAGCAAATCGGCCGCCATATTACCACTCCCATGTACCGCTCTGAACGAGCTTTTCTACCGAACTTTAACCAGGTGGACGCAACCGTGATTTTGCCTAAAAATACCTTCATGTGCAGCTTATAAACTGCACAAATCACCAGTTCAAAGGCTGAGGACGAACATTTTACCTGTGAGTATGACTGAAATGGAAAATAATGAACAATAATTTCATGAGTTCTATCCGTAATATTTTTATTACTATTATTATTATGATGATGTCTACTTGTGCATAGTTTTGGAGCTTTATTGCTAATGTGAGGCTGAAGCTCATGGAGCTAATGTGTAATAAATGTTGTCATTGCAGAGAAACTAACTCTCCTGTAGCTTGTTATTTTTATTATAGAGTGCCATACTGTTTGTATTTCTTCATAACTGATGTCCAAGACATATTCAGTGTCAGCTTTACCATCAGAGTAAATAAAGAGTCTCGTCTTCCACAAAGACTCCAAACTGTCACTGATGTTAAATGGAACAAAATACACAGTATGAAGGACTGGGGAATGTAAACTGATTCTGATCAGGGTCATTTGGCTAGTTTCTGTTGTCATTATGATTTAAAAAAGTAAACAGTTATTTGACAATAAATGGCTTCACACAACCACAAAAAATGAGTGTGTATGTAAACCTTTGATCACAACTGTACATAAATCCTTTATCCTTAATATGTTTACAAACCAGCAGTTTTTTTCGGTGTATTTTTGGTGATACATGAATGACTGTGATGTATTTGTGGCATTCATGGCTTCCCATACACAAAGGCTGTTTGTCATTTTTGCGTTTTCCCTCCTCACACGTCATATTTTAATGGTTTTCAATCATGGAACAAATACGATTGGCAGAAAAAAGTCCATAAATCATCACAACACGGAGTCAGAAAAAGATGAGCAGACAAACAAACATCTAAATAAACAAACCAACAGACTGAGCAACAGAGTCTTATTGAATGACTTCGACAAGACTAAAAATGAATCCTAGTGTACAGTGGGGTAAAAAAGTATTTAGTCAGTCCCTGATTGTGCAAGTTCTCCTACTTAGAAAGATGAGAGAGGTCTGTGAGAGCCAGAAATCTTGCTTGTTTGTGGGTGACCAAATATTTTCCACCATAATTTACAAATAATTTTTTAAAAAATCCTACAATGTGATTTTCTGGATTTTTTTTTCTCATTTTGTCTCTCATAGTTGAAGTGTACCTATGTTGAAAATTACAGACCTCTCTCATCTTTCTAAGTCAGAGAACTTGCACAATCAGGGGCTGACTAAATACTTTTTTACCCCACTGTAGCTCCACAGTGGGGCATGGAACTGAAACAAAACTGTGGATAGTGAACTCACCGAATAGCAGAATGATCCCAGTTAGATGGACTGTCGTCCCCCCAGCAGCTCGTGCATGTGGCTCAACCCTCCCAAAGTTCTCTCACGTAAAATGCAAAATTACAGCTCATTTATAGCGAATATTGTTTTTTGGTTCTTATGCTATCATGCAGACGAACTGCAGGAGGAACCGCATGTGTGCATGTGTGAGGTTTTGGGATTACCTGTGACCTGACCCAGTTGATTGATGCACATTCATAGGGCGTGCACACTAACATCTGTAAGATGTCTTGTAAATGACTTCAGAGGTGTTATCTCATTTCACAAACAGCAGTTTTAGATTTGGAAGTATTTATTTCTCACGACCCGTCTTCTGCCTGAAGACAGGTCTGCCTCTATATCCAGTACTGCCATGACGAAAATGAGGCACTTTTCATGACAATATTACAAACCAATAGATTAATGTATATTTCGTGCTGTTGAATCACGACATGCCATGAGACTGGGTTGGACGATTACCGAATGAAGGGAAAAAAGTAAAAAAGCCACAAATCATCGATAAAAGGTGGTCAAATGAGCCTTTGACTTTTCCCATCACCGAAAAGCCTGCGAATCAAGAGCGCAAAAGGAACAAAACAGGAACCAAATGAAACCTAAGCTAACGTTGATCTCGGGGCTTTAAACGAAATGCGCCTGGAGCCACTGCTGGAGCAGTGTGTGTCTGCATCCTGCTCTGTGTTCCAGGACTCGACGCTGGGATGGAGCTCTGTAACGCCTGAGTCCTGGAGAAGCTGCAAACACAAGTGCGTGATCCAACCCACTGTGGAGATCTGTGTGCACGTCGGTGGATCCACCTGCTCTGTTTTCTCATCCAGAGCAAAGGAGATATCATCTCCTTCATCATCAGAATCCTCACTGTCTAGTTTAGACTCTGATGACGCGCTGCACGCACCGTCTTGCTCCAATTTATATATATATATATATATATATATATAAAAAAAAAAAAAAACTTTCTCCTGCACAGCAGTGCTCACAAACTGGCTTCTGCACTGTATGAAAACATTCAGCTGGTCGAACAAAGTCAAACTAAACGTTAATGTTACAGAAACTAAGCAAACGATAGAAAAACTGTCAAGAACGACAGCAAAATGAAATACAGATGAATTGAGGTTTTTGACGGCATTCGTTCAAATTTTCCGACAGTTTAAAAATCCTGACAAAGCGCCAACTACAGGAAGGAAGCTGTGCAAAGGTTAAACAATTCCAACAAAAATCAACGAAAGTCCAGATTTCTTGTTTCATTTGGGCTTCGTTGCCCTTCGTTAAGTGCCGTGTGACCGGGCCATTAGAGCATTTTCCATCAAATGACATCACACTGCCTTTCTTTACTCCATTAAGCAGTTACCATGTGCTTCCCAGCATCCCTCACTTAGATCGGAGGAAGCCCTCACGTGATCTCTCATCGCTTACAAATGTAGGTCATGGCGTCTGATTGTTTGAATTTGTCCCCTTCAGGGGATGAAATTCTATATTGTTTCCAGACAGAGCAAATTTAGATCATATTGGCAATATGATATTATGAATCCCTTATTTAAATGCTGAAGAATAAAATTATAGTGCCAAGGAAAATTATTTTTATGACTTAAAGCTTAAAAAGACAAAAAAAAAAGTCCATACAGCTTTAAGGCACTTTATTTATTTATTTTTGTTGTTTTTGGATAATCCTGCAAACAGTCAAAAGATAAAGAGAATACAGTAGGTAGTGTTAATTCTTGTTGAATATGTTTGAATGTTCCTTTGCTTGATGTCAGTACTGATACTGGACGACTACAACATCCACGCCATTGCCAACGTACTCAGACAGTGGCTGCGTGACCTGCCCAGTCCTCTCATGACCTTTGAACTTTATGAGGAGTTCCTTAGGGCTATGAGTCAGCATGTAATTCAGCTCTTATTGCTTGTGACAGACGTACTTTTTGCAGCAGGTTGGTTAAATTGTTGTCTTTTTTTTTTTAATTGTTTAGGTCAACCAGACAACCGTGAGGTGATCTGAGGGTGTATTCTGCGATCGACCAGCTTAGCAGGAACCACCTCAGCACACTGGAAGGCCTCATCTACCATCTAGTCAGGTCAGTGATGGAATACGAAGGATCCTCCAAGTGAAAGTGTGTTTCTCATATTGAATCTGGAATGTAGGGTTTGTCATGTTTGAGGCAGTTATCTCAGATCCCCCCGAGGTTATCAGAAATGCTGGATTAACCAGAAGGTTCATATCATCATGACTTTATCTTGTGTCACTGTTGGTAATAACAGGTGATTAAATGTAAGTTTTCTTAATCATTTTACCTCCAAAATTCTGATACAGAAATCAGTTCATCTTTTCTCATAGATTGATGATGAGATGACCATCGGCGCTCCACAAGGGTGGTGGCTCCAGCACCTTTCTCATTGCTGTCGTTTGTATTTCTGTAGTACTATTACATCTGCAGGGTGCCACATGATTTTTTGGATTAGGATTTCACCATGATTGTACTGTGTTACAGGATCATCCTGCAGGAAGAGACGAACAGGATGTCAGCTAACCCCCTCGCCATCGTCTTTGCTCCCTGCATTCTTCGCTGCCCTGATACCATTGACCCACTGCAGAGTGTCCAAGATATCAGCAAAACCACTGTGTACGTCCATCATGTGTTTAACTATTCATTGCTATTTCCCTCATTAACTTCTGCTCACCTGGCAAGGACCAAAAAATAGCAACACTGACTTCACAGAGATGCTGCTACAAAATTATATTGCATCATAGCCAGTCCTGCAAAGGGACTGTGAATGTTGTGCAGAGCAGGTGTCAAAATCTCTGACTTCTTCTGAGTGACTTCTGGTGTTCCTCAGAGATGTGTTCTGGCTCCTACACTGTTCAGTACTCGTATTGACTAGGTGTTTGGTAGTGTTGTGGACAATGGCACCTTAGGTGTCTTTGTCACCCAGAAAAGGTTTACTGACATTGACTTTCTGGAATAAACACCCAGCTGTGTTTGTGATTTTCCTGAGTCAAGATCCAAGCTTTCAGTGAGAACCTGGTTTTGGCCACCATGTACGCCATGAAAGTGTTGAACTTGTGGAGACATTCATGTCTCTGGGTCCTTGACCTTTCAGATTGAGGGACACATGGAAGTTGTTTATGGAGTCATGAAGTTGTTGGACAGCGGTGTTTGGGGATGTCGATATCTTTGCAGCGGAATGATGGTCTACTCTTTTAGAGTCCCGGTGCTTCCTGTCTGACTGTATGGCTGGGAGACGTGGATGGTAACCGGTGGGTAAGACAACGGCTGGATGTCCTTTAGTGCAAGGTCTTGGCTGCTGCTGGAATGACTTTGTGTATTAACCAAACGGTTACTTAGGAAGCTCAGATCAGAACGATCACTTGATTTTGAGGGAAAGCTGTTAACTTTTGGCTATGTGGCATGCAGCTCCACAGAGACTGGCCTCTTCACACTAAGATTTGTATTTTACAGCCATCACACACTCTATTTTAATTATTATACAGAAAACAATAGCAATAAAAGAAACTAGTATTTAAAAGACATTATGCAAAATAGGTGCTGGTTTACTTTTATCAGCTGTGAATTGTGATTTCATGTGAAACATCCTCAGAGTCCCACAAGTCTGTGTGCACGTGGAAATATCTCTGCTAAAAGCCAACTTAGACCTGAAAAGATTTGTTTAGACTTTTGTGGCAACGCTCAAAGTCCACATGTGGACCTTTGCTTGCTTTGTGAGAAACACCTGCTGAGCCACTGTGAGCATTGTACAAGACTCATTTCTGAGCGGCACCAGCAGTTCACTGATTATCACATCATTTCTGCTTCAAACTGCGCTCCAGTCATCATCCATCTCAGCGAGATATCTGAAGCTTTTGTACAACAATCATTTCCACATAAATTCAACATTATTTCGTAATAAAATATGGCAGGCCGATCAGAGCGCCACAGCTGCTGCTGCGCCTACATCGTTTCAGAGCGTCAGTAGTGATTCAATGGTTAGTCGCCTTGTTTCTGCTTAAAACTGACTTTAGAATGATTTAAGAGCTTTTACTTTGGCATCTGATGGTTAACATATTATTCCCTTTGATCGTTTGGGTGTTGAGAGTCGAGGTGCCATGACACTTGCATGACTTTGATCCGTGCACTTGCACACACATCGTCGTGATGATCCCACCCGCTGTGTTCCACTGGCTGCCACGTGCTGGACGTTGCGTCTGTAAAATAATTTTATAGCGGATTAATAATTTAGTGTTCGAGTTGGCTGTTGAAAACTGCTCGAATTGCTTCCTGAATCACAGAGGAGCGCTCCAGCCACTGCATTTCTCGCACGAGCTGAATGAGGGGGAGAACACATTTGGAGCAGTCTAAAAAGGTATTTGTAATGTTTACATTGTCATGGCTTGGAAAAACAGTTGCATGTTTTTTCCTTCTTGTGTGCAGCTGTAAAAGTATGTTTTTAATAGATTTAACATCTCGTTATAATCGTTCAGATGAGCTGTGCTCTGATGTGGTGCGCTGACGCAATCACACTGTTCACTTCTTTACTCGAATTGATGAGCTGCACGTAGTGTTGGCGAGTAGATCGCGCGATGTTCACTACCACTTCACATTTGTTGCACGACATTTATGCTGAAGAATGCTGAAGAATAAAATTATAGTGCCAAGGAAAATTATTTTTATGACTTAAAGCTTAAAAAGACAAAAAAAAAAGTCCATACAGCTTTAAGGCACTTTATTTATTTATTTTTGTTGTTTTTGGATAATCCTGCAAACAGTCAAAAGATAAAGAGAATACAGTAGGTAGTGTTAATTCTTGTTGAATATGTTTGAATGTTCCTTTGCTTGATGTCAGTACTGTGATACTGGACGACTACAACATCCACGCCATTGCCAACGTACTCAGACAGTGGCTGCGTGACCTGCCCAGTCCTCTCATGACCTTTGAACTTTATGAGGAGTTCCTTAGGGCTATGAGTCAGCATGTAATTCAGCTCTTATTGCTTGTGACAGACGTACTTGTTGCAGCAGGTTGGTTAAATTGTTGTCTTTTTTTTTTTTAATTGTTTAGGTCAACCAGACAACCGTGAGGTGATCTGAGGGTGTATTCTGCGATCGACCAGCTTAGCAGGAACCACCTCAGCACACTGGAAGGCCTCATCTACCATCTAGTCAGGTCAGTGATGGAATACGAAGGATCCTCCAAGTGAAAGTGTGTTTCTCATATTGAATCTGGAATGTAGGGTTTGTCATGTTTGAGGCAGTTATCTCAGATCCCCCCGAGGTTATCAGAAATGCTGGATTAACCAGAAGGTTCATATCATCATGACTTTATCTTGTGTCACTGTTGGTAATAACAGGTGATTAAATGTAAGTTTTCTTAATCATTTTACCTCCAAAATTCTGATACAGAAATCAGTTCATCTTTTCTCATAGATTGATGATGAGATGACCATCGGCGCTCCACAAGGGTGGTGGCTCCAGCACCTTTCTCATTGCTGTCGTTTGTATTTCTGTAGTACTATTACATCTGCAGGGTGCCACATGATTTTTTGGATTAGGATTTCACCATGATTGTACTGTGTTACAGGATCATCCTGCAGGAAGAGACGAACAGGATGTCAGCTAACCCCCTCGCCATCGTCTTTGCTCCCTGCATTCTTCGCTGCCCTGATACCATTGACCCACTGCAGAGTGTCCAAGATATCAGCAAAACCACTGTGTACGTCCATCATGTGTTTAACTATTCATTGCTATTTCCCTCATTAACTTCTGCTCACCTGGCAAGGACCAAAAAATAGCAACACTGACTTCACAGAGATGCTGCTACAAAATTATATTGCATCATAGCCAGTCCTGCAAAGGGACTGTGAATGTTGTGCAGAGCAGGTGTCAAAATCTCTGACTTCTTCTGAGTGACTTCTGGTGTTCCTCAGAGATGTGTTCTGGCTCCTACACTGTTCAGTACTCGTATTGACTAGGTGTTTGGTAGTGTTGTGGACAATGGCACCTTAGGTGTCTTTGTCACCCAGAAAAGGTTTACTGACATTGACTTTCTGGAATAAACACCCAGCTGTGTTTGTGATTTTCCTGAGTCAAGATCCAAGCTTTCAGTGAGAACCTGGTTTTGGCCACCATGTACGCCATGAAAGTGTTGAACTTGTGGAGACATTCATGTCTCTGGGTCCTTGACCTTTCAGATTGAGGGACACATGGAAGTTGTTTATGGAGTCATGAAGTTGTTGGACAGCGGTGTTTGGGGATGTCGATATCTTTGCAGCGGAATGATGGTCTACTCTTTTAGAGTCCCGGTGCTTCCTGTCTGACTGTATGGCTGGGAGACGTGGATGGTAACCGGTGGGTAAGACAACGGCTGGATGTCCTTTAGTGCAAGGTCTTGGCTGCTGCTGGAATGACTTTGTGTATTAACCAAACGGTTACTTAGGAAGCTCAGATCAGAACGATCACTTGATTTTGAGGGAAAGCTGTTAACTTTTGGCTATGTGGCATGCAGCTCCACAGAGACTGGCCTCTTCACACTAAGATTTGTATTTTACAGCCATCACACACTCTATTTTAATTATTATACAGAAAACAATAGCAATAAAAGAAACTAGTATTTAAAAGACATTATGCAAAATAGGTGCTGGTTTACTTTTATCAGCTGTGAATTGTGATTTCATGTGAAACATCCTCAGAGTCCCACAAGTCTGTGTGCACGTGGAAATATCTCTGCTAAAAGCCAACTTAGACCTGAAAAGATTTGTTTTAGACTTTTGTGGCAACGCTCAAAGTCCACATGTGGACCTTTGCTTGCTTTGTGAGAAACACCTGCTGAGCCACTGTGAGCATTGTACAACAGACTCATTTCTGAGCGGCACCAGCAGTTCACTGATTATCACATCATTTCTGCTTCAAACTGCGCTCCAGTCATCATCCATCTCAGCGAGATATCTGAAGCTTTTGTACAACAATCATTTCCACATAAATTCAACATTATTTCGTAATAAAATATGGCAGGGCCGATCAGAGCGCCACAGCTGCTGCTGCGCCTACATCGTTTCAGAGCGTCAGTAGTGATTCAATGGTTAGTCGCCTTGTTTCTGCTTAAAACTGACTTTAGAATGATTTAAGAGCTTTTACTTTGGCATCTGATGGTTAACATATTATTCCCTTTGATCGTTTGGGTGTTGAGAGTCGAGGTGCCATGACACTTGCATGACTTTGATCCGTGCACTTGCACACACATCGTCGTGATGATCCCACCCGCTGTGTTCCACTGGCTGCCACGTGCTGGACGTTGCGTCTGTAAAATAATTTTATAGCGGATTAATAATTTAGTGTTCGAGTTGGCTGTTGAAAACTGCTCGAATTGCTTCCTGAATCACAGAGGAGCGCTCCAGCCACTGCATTTCTCGCACAAGCTGAATGAGGGGGAGAACACATTTGGAGCAGTCTAAAAAGGTATTTGTAATGTTTACATTGTCATGGCTTGGAAAAACAGTTGCATGTTTTTTCCTTCTTGTGTGCAGCTGTAAAGTATGTTTTTAATAGATTTAACATCTCGTTATAATCGTTCAGATGAGCTGTGCTCTGATGTGGTGCGCTGACGCAATCACACTGTTCACTTCTTTACTCGAATTGATGAGCTGCACGTAGTGTTGGCGAGTAGATCGCGCGATGTTCACTACCACTTCACATTTGTTGCACGACATTTATGCGTGAAAGATTTTTTGAACATTTCAAAATTCTCTGCGCATTTGCACGCACCAACGCCCCTCTCACGTTCAATCTACACCCGTTAATGACGAGTTTACTCTCCTGCACGATACAGTGTGTACAACAAAGCTCTGTGAAGCTGACCCCCCCATCCACGTAAAAAATCCAAGCAAACTTACTGAGTGGTTAGTGCTTTGTTTGTGCAGATTTGTGCCCTTAAAATTTTCGTTTGTGCTGCTGTGGTTTTTGAGATATTAAAGATTATTTTTAGGTCATTCAGAGGTCACCTTCCCCCAGCTTGTGCCAAAATGAACCAGACTGGTCTATTTTTTTAGTGCGTCGTTTGTGCTGGTTTGTGCCGTTAAAATTGTCATTTGTGCTGCTTTAGTTTCTATTTATTAAGAGTTTTATTTTTGTGCGAAGACGGCAGGGACATGCACCGTGCTGCTGCTGCATTCAGGTGCCGTCGGAAATTGCAGGGCTTTTTTTTGTTAAGAAGTAGTTTAAAATTTTTAATGAACTGTGCTTTAACTTTACTTCATCGATCACATTTCTGTCATAAGACATTAAATGCAATTGCTTCAAGGTTTATTTAGGTTTGTGGAGTGTTTTTTTTAAAGTTATTGAAAAATTAACAGTATTAAGATCATTCTATACTCCCATTAAAAACTACACAAAAGTCTTTCACAGTGAATCAACACGTATTCTGAAAAAAGAAAAAAATCAATGACTTTTACACAATTTTACTATCTCAGTGGTATTTATATAACCCTCAGTTAAATCGGATTTCAAGACAAAGTAAGTCGACTTGTCCAATACAGAGGTTTTATTTAAAGTACAGAGTTTGCACCTGATATAGTGAACATAGCTAACATGGTAACATAGCTAACATTTTCAAAATTCAACAGGTAAAGACCCAAGTATTTGTGTGTTGATTTCTGGAGACTGATTGGTTAATCTTTTGATCACATCAAATCAATTTTATTTATATAGCGCCAAATCACAACAAACAGTTGCCCCAAGGCGCTTTATATTGTAAGGCAAGGCCATACAATAATTACGGAAAAACCCCAACGGTCAAAACGACCCCCTGTGAGCAAGCACTTGGTGACAGTGGGAAGGAAAAACTCCCTTTTAACAGGAAGAAACCTCCAACAGAACCAGGCTCAGGGAGGGGCAGTCTCCTGCTGGGACTGGTTGGGGCTGAGGGAGAGAACCAAGAAAAAGACATGCTGTGGAGGGCAGCAGAGATCAATCACTAATGATTAAATGCAGAGTGGTGCATACAGAGAAAAAGAGAAAGAAACACTCAGTGCATCATGGGAACCCCCCAGCAGTCTAAGTCTATAGCAGCATAACTAAGGGATGGTTCAGGGTCACCTGATCCAGCCCTAACTATAAGCTTTAGCAAAAAGGAAAGTTTTAATCCTAATCTTAAAAGTAGAGAGGGTGTCTGTCTCCCTGATCTGAATTGGGAGCTGGTTCCACAGGAGGGGAGCCTGAAAGCTGAAGGCTCTGCCTCCCATTCTACTCTTACAAACCCTAGGAACTACAAGTAAGCCTGCAGTCTGAGAGCAAAGCGCTCTATTGGGGTGATATGCTACTATGAGGTCCCTAAGATAAGATGGGACCTGATTATTCAAAACCTTATAAGTAAGAAGAAGAATTTTAAATTCTATTCTAGAATTAACAGGAAGCCAATGAAGAGAGGCCAATATGGGTGAGATATGCTCTCTCCTTCTAGTCTCTGTCAGTACTCTAGCTGCAGCATTTTGAATTAACTGAAGGCTTTTCAGGGAACTTTTAGGACAACCTGATAATGAATTACAATAGTCCAGCCTAGAGGAAATAAATGCATGAATTAGTTTTTCAGCATCACTCTGAGACAAAACCTTTCTAATTTTAAAGATATTGCGCAAATGCAAAAAAGCAGTCCTACATATTTGTTTAATATGCGCATTGAATGACATATCCTGATCAAAAATGACTCCAAGATTTCTCACAGTATTACTAGAGGTCAGGGTAATGCCATCCAGAGTAAGGATCTCGTTAGACACCATGTTTCTAAGATTTGTGGGGCCAAGTACAATAACTTCAGTTTTATCTGAGTTTAAAAGCAGGAAATTAGAGGTCATCCATGTCTTTATGTCTGTAAGACAATCCTGCAGTTTAGCTAATTGGTGTGTGTCCTCTGGCTTCATGGATAGATAAAGCTGGGTATCATCTGCATAACAATGAAAATTTAAGCAATGCTGTCTGATAATACTGCCTAAGTGAAACATGTATAAAGTGAATAAAATTGGTCCTAGCACAGAACCTTGTGGAACTCCATAATTAACCTTAGTCTGTGAAGAAGATTCCCCATTTACATGAACAAATTGTAATCTATTAGATAAATATGATTCAAATCACCGCAGCACAGTGCCTTTAATACCTATGGCATGCTCTAATCTCTGTAATAAAATTTTATGGTCAACAGTATCAAAAGCAGCACTGAGGTCTAACAGAACAAGAACAGAGATGAGTCCACTGTCTGAGGCCATAAGAAGATCATTTGTAACCTTCACTAATGCTGTTTCTGTACTATGATGAATTCTAAAACCTGACTGAAACTCTTCAAATAGACCATTCCTCTGCAGATGATCAGTTAGCTGTTTTACAACTACCCTTTCAAGAATCTTTGAGAGAAAAGGAAGGTTGGAGATAGGCCTATAATTAGCTAAGATAGCTGGGTCAAGTGATGGCTTTTTAAGTAATGGTTTAATTACTGCCACCTTAAAAGCCTGTGGTACATATCCAACTAATAAAAGAAACCTGGGGTTGTTCTTATTTTCTTCAATTAGTGATGAGTAGTAAGATGTCCTAGCTTTATGGAGGGCTTTTTTATAGAGCAACAGACTCTTTTTCCAGGCTAAGTGAAGATCTTCTAAATTAGTGAGACGCCATTTCCTCTCCAACTTACGGGTTATCTGCTTTAAGCTGCGAGTTTGAGAGTTATACCACGGAGTCAGGCACTTCTGATTTAAGGCTCTCTTTTTCAGAGGAGCTACAGCATCCAAAGTTGTCTTCAATGAGGATGTAAAACTATTGACGAGATACTCTATCTCACTCACAGAGTTTAGGTAGCTACTCTGCACTGTGTTGGTATATGGCATTAGAGAACATAAAGAAGGAATCATATCCTTAAACCTAGTTACAGCGCTTTCTGAAAGACTTCTAGTGTAATGAAACTTATTCCCCACTGCTGGGTAGTCCATCAGAGTAAATGTAAATGTTATTAAGAAATGATCAGACAGAAGGGAGTTTTCAGGGAATACTGTTAAGTCTTCAGTTTCCATACCATAAGTCAGAACAAGATCTAAGATATGATTAAAGTGGTGGGTGGACTCATTTACATTTTGAGCAAAGCCAATTGAGTCTAATAATAGATTAAATGCAGTGTTGAGGCTGTCATTCTCAGCATCTGCATTAATGGGAGGCAGAGCCTTCAGCTTTCAGGCTCCTCTCCTGTGGAACCAGCTCCCAATTCAGATCAGGGAGACAGACACCCTCTCTACTTTTAAGATTAGGCTTAAAACTTTCCTTTTTGCTAAAGCTTATAGTTAGGGCTGGATCAGGTGACCCTGAACCATCCCTTAGTTATGCTGCTATAGACGTAGACTGCTGGGGGGTTCCCATGATGCACTGTTTCTTTCTCTTTTTGCTCTGTATGCACCACTCTGCATTTAATCATTAGTGATCGATCTCTGCTCCCCTCCACAGCATGTCTTTTTCCTGGTTCTCTCCCTCAGCCCCAACCAGTCCCAGCAGAAGACTGCCCCTCCCTGAGCCTGGTTCTGCTGGAGGTTTCTTCCTGTTAAAAGGGATTTTTTCCTTCCCACTGTAGCCAAGTGCTTGCTCACAGGGGGTCGTTTTGACCGTTGGGGTTTTACATAATTATTGTATGGCCTTGCCTTACAATATAAAGCGCCTTGGGGCAACTGTTTGTTGTGATTTGGCGCTATATAAAAAAATTGATTGATTGATTGATTGAATCTGTGTGGATGTTAAAATCGCCCACTATAATTATCTTATCTGAGCTAAGCACTAAGTCAGACAAAAGGTCTGAAAATTCACAGAGAAACTCACAGTAACAACCAGGTGGACAATAGATAATAACAAATAAAACTGTTTTTTGGGACTTCCAATTTGGATGGACAAGACTAAGAGTCAAGCTTTCAAATGAATTAAAGCTCTGTCTGGGTTTTTGATTAATTAATAAGCTGGAATGGAAGATTGCTGCTAATCCTCCGCCTCGGCCCATGCTACGAGCGTTCTGGCAGTTAGTGTGACTCGGGGGTGTTGACTCATTTAAACTAACATATTCATCCTGCTGTAACCAGGTTTCTGTAAGGCAGAATAATCAATATGTGATCAATTATTATATCATTACTAACAGGGACTTAGAAGAGAGAGACCTAATGTTTAATAGACACATTTAACTGTTTTAGTCTGTGGTGCAGTTGAAGGTGCTATATTATTTTTCTTTTGAATTTTTATGCTTAATAGATTTTTGCTGGTTATGGTGGTCTGGGAGCAGGCACCGTCTCTACGGGGATGGGGTAATGAGGGGATGGCAGGGGGAGAGAAGCTGCAGAGAGGTTGTGTAAGACTAACAGCTCTGCTTCCTGGTCCCAACCCTGGATAGTCACGGTTTGGAGGATTTAAGAAAATTAGCCACAATTCTAGAAATGAGAGCTGCTCCATCCAAAGTGGGATGGATGCCGTCTCTCCTAACAAGACCAGGTTTTTCCCCAGAAGCTTTGCCAATTATCTATGAAGCCCACCTCATTTTTTGGACACCACTCAGACAGCCAGCAATTCAGGGAGAACATGCGGTAAACATGT
>NC_047110.1:17429036-17500909 GCF_902500255.1 Thalassophryne amazonica | reverse complement strand
TCATTGATAATAATGTCAAGAAGGAAAATAAGGATGAGGTAGTCAACGGTTTTAATAATTTTTTTGTAAATATTGGACCAAGCTTGGCAGAAAAAATTCCCGATTCCCAACCTGAGGATTGGGATAATAATCTCATAGAAAGAAATCCCTGTTCAATGTTCCTCACAGCAGTGGATGGAAATGAAATTATAGACATTGTGAATAATTGTAAATATAAAACATCTACCGATTTAAATGAAATTGATATGGTGGTGGTAAAACAGGTCATTGAATGGATTGTAGAACCATTAACATACATCTGTAACTTATCATTTCAAACCGGTAAATTTCCCAATCAAATGAAAATAGCTAAGGTCGTGCCGCTGTATAAGACTGGGGATAGACACCACTTCACAAATTATAGACCTGTTTCTTTGCTTCCACAATTTTCCAAATTATTACAAAAGTTATTCAATAATAGATTAGACAAATTCATAAATAAACATAAATTACTTACTGATAGTCAATATGGATTCAGAGCACATAGTTCAACATCACTTGCATTAATAGAATCAGTTGAGGAGATTACAAACGCCATAGACCACAAATTACATTCAGTTGGAATATTTATAGACCTTAAAAAGGCTTTTGATACAATTAATCATGACATATTAATCAATAAACTTGAACAGTATGGGATTAGGGGGTTGGTGTTGCACTGGGTGAGAAGCTACTTAAGTAACAGAAAACAGTTTGTGAAGTTGGGGGAATATACATCATCATGCTTGGACAATGCTTGTGGCGTCCCACAGGGGTCAGTATTGGGTCCAAAACTGTTTCTAATTTATATAAATGATATTGTCAATGTTTCCAAAATATTAAAATTAGTATTATTTGCAGATGACACAAGCATTTTTTGTTCATGGGGGGATTTGCAGGAGTTACTGAGGAGGATCAGTATAGAAATGGGAAAATTGAAAATATGGTTTGACAGAAACAAATTATCATTAAACTTAAGTAAAACAAAATACATGTTATTTGGCTATTGTAATACAGACATACAGGTTCAGTTACAAGTCGAGGGGGTAGATATTGAAAGGGTACATGAAAATAAGTTTCTGGGGGTGATAATAGATGATAAGATAAACTGGAAGACTCATATAAAACATATACAAAGTAAACTGTCAAGAAGCATTTCAGTTCTAAACAAAGCGAAACATATTCTGGACCACAACTCACTCCGCATTCTTTACTGCTCACTGGTTTTACCATATTTACAGTACTGTGCAGAGGTATGGGGTAATACTTATAAAGGTACAACACAATCACTATCAGTAATGCAGAAAAGAGCTATAAGAATTATTCATAATACTGGCTATAGAGATCATACAAATCCACTATTTTTACAATCCAAAATCTTAAAATTCACAGACTTGGTTCATTTTCAAACAGTACAAATTGTGTATAAAGCAATAAACAATTTACTTCCAGCAAATATTAAAAAATATGTTTTTTAACAGATCAGGGGATTACAGTCTGAGGGGGAAATTTAATTTAAAGCATCAGTGGGCACGAACAACATTAAAAGGTTTCTGTATTTCTGTCTGTGGGGTGAGGATGTGGAACAGATTGGGAGTGGGGCTCAAGCAATGTCCAAGCATGAACCAGTTCAAACAGCGGTACAAAAATATGGTTTTTTCTGGGTATAGGGAGGAGGAAGGGTAATGAGGGTTAGGGTGTTTTTGTTTTTTGCTTCGGCTTGTAAATATATAGTATTTTGTATGTAAGTAGGTATGTGTAGGTGTATATTTATGTTTGTGTATATATGTGTGTATATGTATATGTGTATATATGTGTATGTATATGTGTATGTATGTTGATGTGTGTATGTATATATGTATGTGTATGTGTATATATATGTATATATATATATATATATATATATTGATATCGGTTTAGGTGTGTAGGAATCTATGTGTATATGTGGCAAAGGGTATTACTGGTTGTGGGGAAGAAGGGGTAGGGATAAATAAGCTGATGCTTCACCCTACCCCTTTTCGGACATGTTGGGTACACAGTAGGAACTTTTTTGTTGTTGTCTTTACTGATCTATCTTGTAATTGTTGTTGTATCAAATGTTCGAAATAAACAGTTTTCATTCATTCATTCATTCAAGACTCGTTAGCAGACTTTTAATGAGCCTTTCATTGGATTCAGGTGTGTTGGAGCAGGGAGACAACTAAGATAGGGTTGCCAACTCTCTGAAAAATAAATAAGGGACACCTCACCGCAAGGGCCGCCCGGCCGACTGACCATTGCCTTCACCCTTCCCAGCGTCTGTGTGAAACGATTTTTAACCATTTGACTGTTGACTTGACCCTGAATTTAGGTAGATGCATACATGCATTTGTTCTGACATGAACACGTGGAAAACAAATTATTTAGCAATTTATTTTTAATGCAAAATAAATTTTCACTCACAATTTCAATATGAGCATTCTGTCTTCTTTAAAAATAAATCTCTGTAGTGCTATTGCTTAACTTAAAATTGTATAAATTAACAAAAAAAAAATACAAAATTTGCATCATCCAAAACAATGTAACAGTGCACATTTACACATTTAGTGTAATAAAAAGTGCAAAAAATAAAGTCTGAAAAGTAAACAATACTGTTGTCGCGCACCTTTTCCACCCAGCCATTTTCCTTTTCTCATTCTCCCCTGTATTTTTGCATTCTTTTTTTTTTTTTTTTTTTTTTTTTTTTTTAGGAGGAGTAGTTGTTGTGAAAGTGTAGGAACACGGACCCACAACAGGGGGCGCAATGAACGGACAATGGAGAGAGTAAATAACAAGATTTACTACTGAAACAAGCACGAGTAATACAACAAACACAATTTGGGGTCGAATCCGCTGGTGTCGTGTGGGCAGGCTCGAAGGTAGGAGACGTCTGTCTCAGTCGAACCGGAACCACCCAGATCTCCTCTGCCACCGAACCCTGGAAATACTGGAACCGCCAAGTCCCGAATTCCCAGGTGGCCACTGCCTCCGCTCGTCGGATCCGGTACTGCTGGCAGGAGAGAGCAACAACACACAGGAGTGGATGAACGCACCCAGTAACAGAGAGGGGAGAAGCCGCCTCCACCTCTTGGCAAAGTATAGCAGGAAGGTGAGTACTTATCCAAAGAATGAGGTTGTCAGTAGTCACCAGTCCTGAAAAAGGTTTTAACAGTCTTAGCTGACGATGCAATGTATAACTGCAGAGAATACTACCTTGGTCTTAGGCGATATCTCGGCACTGAGGTGGAGACGCCGTCCTCCTGATATACCTCGGTGCTGAGTAGAACAGCTGTGTCTGGTGATGGGTGACAGCTGTCACCCAGGCTACTCCCATGATGCGGCAGCGCCCTCTGGTGCCTGGAGCCCGCACTCCAGGCAGGGCGCCCTCTGGTGGTGGTGGGCCAGCAGTACCTCCTCTTCAGCGGCCCACACAACAGTAGTAACGACGTTACAGACATTGCTGTCCGTAGACATATCTGCAGTGCCAGTGTCGGTGTCTGTATCGATATCAGCCATGCTGCTTTGTTATTGTCGTCCAGCGACCGTCGTCGGCTCATGACGTCGGTATCTTCTTGCGAGCAGATGTCCCTCGACCAATGAGATAAGAGTGATTCTGTATCGTCAACACGTGTCTGTCAGCTCATTGGAGAAAAGCAGGAGAGAGGCTGGGATCAAATTTACCGTAAGTTTCCATATAAAGCGCCAGTCAATTCCATTGACATTTTACAGACTTTTTGATTCTCACAGAAATACGGGACAAACTGCGTCCCGTTTCAGGTCAATACGGAACGCACACTTTTATTTCCAAATAAGGGACGATTCTGTTTTTCAAGGGACTGTTGGCAACCCTAAACTAAGAGTATCAGGAAGGTGGCTCTCGAGGACAGAACTTGGCCACCTCTGCATTAATGGATGTATTTCTTGTAGCGGGAGACTACTGTTCCCACAATGCTGTTCGGCGGATGTTGTATGAACTTCCGGGTATTGAATAAAGACGGCTGGGGTTCCACGAGGCAGAGGAGACTCGGGTGTCCTGTTTGTACATGGTGTCAGAGAGTGCGAACTGCCTCCACCGTATTTTTGAGTGCAGTACAGTGTAATTAACTTGCGAAAGTTTTCGTGCAGTCGCAACCCGAAAATGACCGACAGGCAGGCGAAACGCGGCCACGACGGACACCCGCGCTAGCTACGAGGTGGGTGCGCTCTGTTAAGCACGGGCCTACATGTCGGTGGAGGGAGACGTAGTCGGCTTCCCGGACAGTTCGGATTCTGGACACGAAGCAGCCAGAGATCCACTCATTACGATGGCGACCACGGTACAAATAACTCCCCCAGAGACATTTGACTTTTCTCATCCGGCTGAATGGCCAAAGTGGATCAGAAGGTTTGGAAGGTTTCGTATTGCAACCGCTCTCGACAATAAGCCTGACGAATATCAGGTCAACTCACTTCTGTACGCGATGGGAGACGCTGCTGACGATATTTTGGCTGTCTTACCACTGAATGATGCAGAGAAAAAGAAATATGCAACTGTTAAAGAGGCATTTGAGAAGCATTATGTTGGAAAACATAATGTCATTTTCGAAAGAGCACAGTTTAATTCCAGACGGCAGCAAGAGGGTGAGAGTGCAGAATCATTCATCACAGCTCTACATAAACTTGCAGAAAACTGTGGATTCGGAGTGCTCAAAGATGAACTTATACGAGACAGAGTTGTAGTTGGCATAAGAGACAAAAGACTGTCCGAGCAGCTACAAATGGACTCAGAGTTAACCCTTGCTAAAGCCATTCAGAAAGTTAGGCAGAGCGAATCTGTAAAGAAACAACAATTAATACTTCACAGCAGCTCTGCAGAAGGGAAAACACTGAACATGGATACTATAAGGTCAAGCATGAAAAGAGGGAGAACAGAGACACGGCAGAAGAAAGAACAAAGGCCACCCAAGCAAAGTGATAGGGAATGTGGCCGCAAGAGCAAGCACTCATGGAAGGATTGCCCAGTTAGAGAAGTACAGTGCCGAAAATGTTTGAGGAAAGGACATTTTGCTGTAGTTTGTCGCAGTAGTGACGCTGCAAGGGTACGAGAAGTGACGGAAAGTCTAAAAGATACGGACAATGAGCATTGTGTGTTCCTGGGAGAAGTGGGAACAGTGAGGTCACAGCCCTGGATGCAAAAGGTCAAGCTAAATGGGGAAAACATAGACTTTAAACTTGACACAGAGGCAGATGTTACGTCTATTCCTGAGGGACTATACAGCCCAGATAGGAATGGTAAGCTGCAGAAACCTAAAAAGACACTACTGGGGCCAGGCAGTTACCCACTCAATGTTAAAGGCTGCTTTGGGGCACAACTGGCAGTGAAAGGACACAGTGTATCACAGGAGGTCTACCTTGTGTCAGGTCTAGTTCAGCCACTGTTAAGCAGACCTGCATGTGAGGCTTTAGGCCTCGTGTATAGGGTCAATATGGTCACTGAATTGGAGATAGATTTCAGGGCGGCTTACCCAGATGTGTTTAAGGGTTTAGGAATGTTGAAGGAGCCATATCACATTGAGCTAGAGCAGGGAGCCATACCGGTAGCCCTATCCGCCACGCGACGGGTACCGCTTCCCCTCAGAGATGCAGTGAGAACAGAGCTGCACAGGATGGAGGAGATGGGAGTTATCTCCAAAGTCACTGAGCCTACGGAGTGGTGTTCGGGCATTGTTGTGATCCCCAGACCAGTAAAAAAGCCTCCCAGAATATGTGTGGACCTCACACCCCTGAATGCAGCAGTAAAAAGGGAACGTCATATTCTCCCAGCAGTGGATCAAACACTAGCAATGATGAAGGATGCTAGAGTGTTCACAAAGCTCGATGCCCGTTCTGGATTTTGGCAAATTCCTCTGACACCCGAGTCAAGGCCGCTCACAACCTTCATGACGCCTTTTGGAAGGTTTCAGTTCAACCGCCTTCCTTTTGGCATAGCGTCGGCACCGGAACATTTCCAAAGGAGAATGTCGCAGATGCTGGAAGATTTTGAAGGTGTGATTTGTCATGCCGACGATGTGCTTGTGTACGGCAGAGACAGGCAGGAGCATGACCATAGTTTGCATTGTGTGCTCCAAAAGTTTCAGAGGGAAGGTCTCACTCTGAACGAGAAGTGTGAGTTTGCTAAAAGCGAAATTATCTTTGTGGGACACAAAGTTTCAGCAAAAGGCATTGAGGCTGATCCCAACAAGGTAAAAGCAATTCAACAGCTGCCACAGCCTCAGAATGTGGAAGATGTGCGCCGTCTCTTGGGAATGGCCAACTATCTCGCTACGTTCATGCCACAATTACCCACAATCACCACACCGCTAAAAGACCTACAAAAAGAGAGAAACGACTGGATGTGGGCGGAGCCACAGGAGACAGCGTTTCAGAGACTAAAAGCGATTCTAAGCTCGCCCAAAGTGCTTGCTCAGTACTCTAACTCAGCGGATACAAGAGTTGCGGCTGATGCGTCGCCATACAGTATTGGAGCTGTTCTTACTCAGAAACAGTCCGACGGCTCGTGGCGACCAGTGACATATATCTCAAGAGGACTCACAGACACAGAGAGACGTTATGCGCAGATAGAAAAGGAGGCGCTTGCTGCGACATGGGCATGTGAGAGACTCTCATCTTATCTCAGGGGATTGCAGTTCACCCTGATCACGGATCACAAACCCCTGGTTCCTCTCCTGAGCACAAGAGGCCTGATTGACCTACCTCCACGCATTCTGAGATTCCGCCTCAGACTGCTGCATTTTTCTTTTAACATTGTTCATGTTCCGGGGAAGAACCTCATCACTGCTGATGCCCTGTCCCGGGCACAGCTGGAGGGCCCGCCCTCTCCAGGAGACCTTCAGCTGGAAAAGGAAGTGGATGTCTTTGTGGACTTTGTTGTATCCCAGCTTCCAGCCACAGACAAAAGGCTGGAGGACATTAAACTAGCACAAGGTAGCGATGAACTGTGCAAAAAGGTGGTAAATCACTGTTTGTTAGGATGGCCAGAAAAGTGTAAACTAGATCCAGAGTTAAGGGATTACTGGCAATACAGAATGGACTTAAATGTGGCACAGGATCTTCTCATGAAAGGAGAGAGACTGGTGATACCACCTCCTCTGCGAGCAGAGGTTTTGGCATGTCTCCATGAAGGCCACCAGGGCATTTCAAAATGCAGGGCTAGAGCTAAAGAGGCTGTGTGGTGGCCGGGCATCTCAACTCAAATACAACAGATGGTAGACAGGTGTGAAATATGTCAAAAGCACAGGGTACAGAATCGTGAACCCATGTTGCCAACTCCTGTTCCCGACCGCCCGTGGCAGAAAGTTGGCATGGATCTTTTTGAGTGGTCACAGAAACAATATTTGTTGATTGTTGACTTCTTTTCTCGGTACATTGAGATAGCTGAACTGAAGCACACAATGGCAGAAGTCACTATTAATGTTATGTGTCGACGCGGGTTGAGGAGCGGACCTGCGTCAGACGGAACCCAGCGCCAAAAACAAACAGAAAAGCAGTTCCAATAACAAAAACAATGTGTTTATTTCACCCGCTGGTGCATAACAAAGTGTAAAAACAGAAATAGCGTCCTTCTGGTGGAGTGAAGGCTGGCACGCTCTCCAGCGCCCAAAAGGATCGAAGCCCGGCGCTCCTGGACCCACTACCACCGCCAAACACCCCCCAGGTGGACACGACAAACCGACTCTCTGCGAAGCATAGAAGAGGTGAGGTAAGTCAGCAGTTATAACTAATATCCTTCAAAAGACACACACTATCAGCAACACATTCAGGTCTGTATTTTAAACTTTATGCAAATGAGCAGCTTCTCACAACAGGTGGAGGATCACTCGTCCGCACGCCACAGCAGTGAGAAGCAAGCTGCACAATTCTCATATCAAATTCAAGTATACTGCGTAATAAAATATCAAGTTACTATCAACAATTAGTCAAACACTTAATCACCTTTGATGTGTGCTGACAGCATGTGTCCCTCACCCTTCCTTGCTTCACGGGCTCAATGTGTCAAACCCAGGCGCGGTCCTCAGCGTCTCACAAATAAACATCACAAGGTCGAGTTCCCGGCAGTTCTGCTTGAATCACACATGACTTAAATGCAGAACGCCATCCCATTATCTGCTTCAGCTGAAAGTCTTTAAGGCTGCACGTGAGCACCATTCACAGGTGCTGCACATGATGTTGATGAGGGTGAAGAACTCTTCAGCCAGCACCTTCTCCACAGACAAATCAGTTCTCATGCCACCTGGAGAGCAAAGAAAAGAAAAGAACACCAAAATGTCCAGCCACACCCCCCAACACACAACAATTAAGGCAGTGAAAGAGGCCTTTGCAAGACACGGAGTTGCAGAGACTGTGGTGTCAGATAACGGGCCACAGTTTTCTTCAGACCAGTTCAGACAGTTTGCTAAGGAGTACCAGTTCACACATGTTACGAGCAGCCCTAGATACCCCCAAGCTAATGGGGAGGCAGAGCGCGCTGTTCGTACCATCAAAGATCTGTGGAGAAAGGACTGTGATTCAGCAGGGCGCTGCTTGTCTACAGATCCACCCCACTGGAACACGGGTTCTCACCGGCGCAGTTGCTCATGGGGAGACACCTGCGCAGCTCCCTTCCACAGTCCGCAGCCAAGTTGATGCCCAAGTGGCCCGACCTGCAGGCTTTTCGGACGAAGGATGAGGAGGGGAGGGGTGCGCAGGCATGGCAATATAACCGGAGACATCGTGCCAGACTGCTCCCAGAATTGGAGACAGGACAGAAAGTGTGGATAACTACAGAAGGAATCACTGGAGTAGTAGTTAGACCTGCCAATGCTCCCAGATCTTATGAGGTAGAAGCTGACAGGGGTTTTCTGAGGAGGAATAGGAGCACCTCAGACCAACTGGGACGGTTACCAGATCTGGAAGAGTTGTGAGACCTCCACAAAGGTTGGATATGTAAATCTGCTAATGGTATGCATACAGGCTTATAGAAATGTTCGTTAGGCTGTAAAAGAGAATGTTTACCAGAAATGCAGTTGTGTTCTATGTTACAAGTAGCTGTACGGAAAAAAAAAAAAAGTATTTAAAATGTTTACAATGAAAGATGCTCCTCAGTTATGTTTTGGCGAGCCATTTTGAGATGTTTTCTTAGAGATGTCTTTAGCTAAAAGGAGGAGGTGTAGCGGGAGACTACTGTTCCCACAATGCTGTTCGGCGGATGTTGTATGAACCTCCGGGTATTGAATAAAGACGGCTGGGGTTCCACGAGGCAGAGGAGACTCGGGTGTCCTGTTTCTACATTTCTGTTCAGAGCAAACTTACTCCCCAGCAAATGGCAAGGAGACTCGAATTTGCTAGGTGGTTTTCTGGAAAACTGGAGGCGGATGATTGGTTTCTTAGGAAACTTCAGGCAAAGAGGCTACATTGATCATGTGGTGTAAAAGATAAAGGGTTAAAATATCACAAAGGAAAGACTGAAATAAAAACTGTGCATTGGGAAGAAAAATTACATGCTTCGGTCACATGGTCATGCAGAAAATGTCTGATAATATTGATTGGTTTTTCTGTGCTGTCAGAATACTTTTGACAGCACAAAACAGTCCTCCTTTACTAATAAAAATAATAATAGAAGGGAAACTATGTTTGATTCTTCTCCTCTCTATGTCCATGATCCTTCCTTTTCCCAAAATATTTCAGTAAGGGCCCTGTCCCACTGGCGTTTAGGAGGCTTTGCGTATGGATTGCGCACAAAATTGGCTCATATTCGCTTAACATCCGCAATACGCGTGAAACATGCTTGTATGAGTCGGCCGACACCCGCACGCATCTGCAATTATCCGCAGAGGCACGTTTTTCCGTTTCCAGGATTTTTGAGCTGCACAAAATTTTAGATGCAGATGACATCTGCCTTACATACTCCATACATACTTAATACATACACAATACATACTCAATCTATGCACTGTATATTCGCCGTCAACTGCTGATATGCACAACTGACAGGGATTTGTAGCTTGGCAGCGGACTGGGACAGTGTGTAAAACGGATATTTTGCGTGCCCAACATGTCCACATCACAAACTAAAATACTGCATACAGACTGGCCACGAATAAAGCCTCTTTATTGCGTCTGCTTTGCATCTGATTTGCGGCGGATGCAAATCAGATGTGCTGTGTTCACAGCTGGACGCCATTCTTTATTCTACCGGCTGCCACGCGCTCTGCGCTGGATGCTTCGTATATAAAATAATTATTTTGTGGCGGATTAATAATTTTATTCTGCAGATTGTCTGTTGAAAACGGCTCTAATCACTTCCTGAATCACAGAGGAAGCTGAAAGCAGAAAGCATTTTGAGCTGTCTAAAAAGGTAATTATTTGACTTGTTTACATTGTCAGGCTTGATAAAACAGTTGCTTGTTTTTTTCTTCTTGTCTGCAGCTGTTACAGTATTTATTCCTGTTTATAACAGATTTAACTTCTTGTTATAATCGTTCAGACGAGCTGCGCTCTGATGCATTCCACTGACGTCATCACTCGCCCTGTTCACTGCTTCTTTACTCCAATCAACTTGTCCAAGTCCAGCAAATGCTCCAGAGGCTGTATTGTTGGTGTGAATAGGGACGCCGATGGCCTGAGTGTGTTTCATTTATGACCACAATGCAGATGCCGTGCACATGCAACACATGAGCAATGCATTCATAATACATCCGCAATACTGTCGTTATAATTGCAATGCGTCTGATCCGTTTCCTCACTACATACGTTATACAACCGTGATTGTTCATCATATATTCGCTATATATTATTAATATATCCGTAATTCATACTGGGACATTTGTCATTTTTGGCCATTTTTGTTGCGGACGACAATGAACGCCCGTACTTTGTATACTCAATTCATGTACAATTAATCCTCTCCCCAGTGGGACAGGGCCCTAAACTCATCCACCGGCATGTAAGAGGCAAATAATGAAAAATGCTTAAAGTGGCTGGGGGTGAAGAGGGCCCTGGTTGGGGGGTCTGGGGGACAAAGCTGAAGGGTTTTAGCCATGCCAATGCTCCCCAGAACCATTTTCTGCAGTGAATTTGCAAGGAGAGTTAGGGAGGATGGAGGCAGCGGTTTATCCAACTTTTTACAAGCTGGACAAAATCTATCTTCATATGCCAGCAGCTTGTGTTCCTGTGTGAGTCTTCTCCAAAACTGGAGAGAAGAGGAACAGACACTGCTGAAATGATCTTGTTTTTAATTAAAAACCTTTGAAGCCCCCAAATCCCCTTCATTTTGTTCAACTATGGCCATAACAGTCCATAGTTGAACAAACATTTCACAATTTATATCTCTATTACATACAGCATTTTATGATGGCACAATCACATTATAACAAGTATATTATTAATGTCTTTTAATAAGTGAATGTTTCATCCTAGGGAATGACAATGCTGGTAGAATAAAATATGAGTAAATCCTGTGTAAAGTATATTGGTCTGGACTTAGATCAGACCTTATCTGTGGATCTTGTAGCTGACAAAGTGATCAGCAAATCAAATGCAAAATTAAAGTTCTTATACAGACAGGCCAAAGATTTGGATTTTAATATGAGAAAACTTCTTCCATCAGCCTTGATAGCTCTGTGAAGCTGACCCCCCCCATCCACGTAAAAAATCCAAGCAAACATACTGAGTGGTTAGTGCTTTGTTGGTGCAGATTTGTGTCGTTAAAATTTTCGTTTGTGCTGCTTTCGTTTCAGGGATATTAAAGATTATTTTTAAGGTCATTCAGATGTCATCATCCCCCCAGCTTGCTCCAAAATTAACCAGACTGGTCTATTTTTTAGCGCTTCGTTTGTGCTGGTTTATGCCGTTAAAATTTTCATTTGTGCTGCTTTCGTTTCTGAGATATTAAAGATTTTTTTTTTAGGTCATTCAGAGGTCATCATCCCCCCCAGCTTGCTCCAAAGTTAACCAGACTGGTCTATTTTTTTAGTGCTTCATTTGGGCAGATTTGTGCCATTAAAATTTTCGTTTCTGCTGCTTTCATTTCAGAGATATTAAATATTTTTTTAGGTCATTCAGAGGTCACCGTCCCCCCAGCTTGCTCTAAAATGAACCAGACTGGTCTATTTTTTAGTGCTCCATTGGATTATCATGGTGGAACAGCACTTCACATGGGATTTATTTATAAAAGAAGTGAATTATGCATTTGTCATCTGATCGATGTTGCCAGCACACAGTGCAGCCGGGTGAAAGAGACTTGACCAGCTGTCTGCGCTGCGCTGTGTAACGCAAAGTACCAGAGGTGAGTTACATGTTTATTTATGTCATCATGTGCTGGGCAAACATTTCCACATCATACCTGCTACAGACTTAGGAGGTGAAGATTCAATATTAGTTTATTTGCCATTTGTATTTAAAAAACCACATAGGAAATGATTGTGCAAAAAGCTCAGTGCATCACACAAAAAGAAAATAACATTAGACAGACATGGAACAAATAATCACATAAAGACACAATGACACTGTGAAATACAAAGTACAGAGATCAAGTTAAAAGTTAACATCAGATAAATAAGATAAGGTACTGTAGTCAGGCTTAAAGTGCACCGTTCAGGCTGATCACAACTTGTGGGAAGAAGCTCCTTGCATAACGAGAGGTCTTACACCTAATAGAGCGGTACCTTCTTCCAGAGGGAAGAAGCTCGAACGTGTCTCTTCCAGGGTGGCCAGAAGGATCATTTATGATCTGAAAAGCTCGGTTTAAGAGTCTACTTTTGTACAGAGCCTCCAGCACAGGCAGGTCACAGTTCACAGTTTTTTTGGGTGAGCGGACCACCTTATATATCGCTCCCTTGTCTTTGGCAGTAATATTTCCAAATCAGACAGTGATGGAGCAAACAAGAAGACTTTCAATAGTGCACCGATAAAAATTCACAAGGATTTTGGAGTTCATGGTGAATTCTCTAAGTTTCTGCAAGAAGAAGAGACGCTGACGAGCCTTTTTAACAATATTTGTGGTGTTTTTGTTCCAACTGAGATCATTAGACAACATCAGCCCAAGAAATTTACATTCTTCCACAATTTCAACTTTAGAGTCCTCAATAACATGAGGTGAATGGCTGTTATTTCGACCGAAGTCAACAAGTTCACAAGTTTTAGAAGTGTTCAGGAGCAGATTATTTTCTTTGCTCCAAACCACAACTTTCTGTACCTCTGCTCTGTAGCAAGAATCATCATTTGCACTGATCAACCCAATGATAGTTGTGTCATCAGCGTATTTAACTATGTGATTACTGTCATGGGAAGCCACACAGTCGTGAGTGTTCAGTGTAAAAAGGATGGGACTAAGGATACATCCTTGAGGGGAACCAGTGCTCACAAACATTTCATCAGAAAGACGGCCATTAATTTTCACTCTCTGAGATCTGTTGGTTAAAAAACTAAAAATCCATTTATACTCAACAAAAATATAAACGCAACACTTTTGGTTTTGCTTCCATTTTGTATGAGATGAACTCAAAGATCTAAAACTTTTTCCACATACACAATATCACCATTTCCCTCAAATATTGTTCACAAACCAGTCTAAATCTGTGATAGTGAGCACTTCTCCTTTGCTGAGATAATCCATCCCACCTCACAGGTGTGCCATATCAAGATGCTGATTAGACACCATGATTAGTGCACAGGTGTGCCTTAGACTGCCCACAATCAAAGGCCACTCTGAAAGGTGCAGTTTTATCACACAGCACAATGCCACAGATGTCGCAAGATTTGAGGGAGCGTGTAATTGGCATGCTGACAGCAGGAATGTCAACCAGAGCTGTTGCTCGTGTATTGAATGTTCATTTCTCTACCATAAGCCGTCTCCAAAGGCGTTTCAGAGAATTTGGCAGTACATCCAACCAGCCTCACAACCGCAGACCACGTGTAACCACACCAGCCCAGGACCTCCACATCCAGCATGTTCACCTCCAAGATCGTCTGAGACCAGCCACTCGGACAGCTGCTGAAACAATCGGGTTGCATAACCAAAGAATTTCTGCACAAACTGTCAGAAACCGTCTCAGGGAAGCTCACCTGCATGCTCGTCGTCCTCATCGGGGTCTCGACCTGACTCCAGTTCGTCGTCGTAACCGACTTGAGTGGGCAAATGCTCACATTCGCTGGTGTTTGGCATGTTGGAGAGGTGTTCTCTTCACGGATGAATCCCGGTTCACACTGTTCAGGGCAGATGGCAGACAGCGTGTGTGGCGTTGTGTGGGTGAGCGGTTTTCTGATGTCAATGTTGTGGATCGAGTGGCCCATGGTGGCGGTGGGGTTATGGTATGGGCAGGCGTCTGTTATGGACGAAGAAGACAGGTGCATTTTATTGATGGCATTTTGAATGCACAGAGATACCGTGATGAGATCCTGAGGCCAATTGTTGTGCCATACTGTACATCCAAGAACATCACCTCATGTTGCAGCAGGATAATGCACGGCCCCATGTTGCAGGGATCTGTACACAATTCTTGGAAGCTGACAATGTCCCAGTTCTTGCATGGCCGGCATACTCACCGGACATGTCACCCATTGAGCATGCTTGGGATGCTCTGGACCGGCGTATACGACAGCGTGTACCAGTTCCTGCCAATATCCAGCAACTTCGCACAGCCATTGAAGAGGAGTGGACCAACATTCCACAGGCCACAATTGACAACCTGATCAACTCTATGCAAAGGAGATGTTTTGCACTGCATGAGGCAAATGGTGGTCACACCAGATACTGACTGGTATCCCCCCCCCCCCCCCCAATAAAACAAAACTGCACCTTTCAGAGTGGCCTTTTATTGTGGACAGTCTAAGGCACACCTGTGCACTAATCATGGTGTCTAATCAGCATCTTGATATGGCACACCTGTGAGGTGGGATGGATTATCTCAGCAAAGGAGCAGTGCTCACTATCACAGATTTAGACTGGTTTGTGAACAATATTTGAGGGAAATGGTGATATTGTGTATGTGGAAAAAGTTTTAGATCTTTGAGCTCATCTCATACACACACACACATACATATATATACACATATACATACACAAATGAATGTTACTGATTTCACAATTACAACTGACAACACAAAACTCACCGTACTTCATTAGATTCATATCTTGAAAACATCATTTTTTTATATTGATTTTTAAACTGATTGATATTTGGACATCGTTTGAGGTCATCCGTCAGGTTATTCCATAATCTAGGGCCACACATGGAGACACAGAAACCTTTCCTGGTCGTCCGAGCGCCAGCAATTTTAAAATGATACAAGCCCCGTAAATTATATTTTCCTTCTCTCTCAGTAAAATATTCTTGAATTCTAAATGGCACTTGTTTATTTTTCACTTTGTGCATTAATTGAACAGTCTTGAACGAAATCATATTATCATCACATTAAGTTTTAGTATTTGAGATTTAATGAACAGTGGGTTGGTGTGGTCTCGATGACCTGCATTATGAATTGTCCTTAATGCTCTTTTTTGAAGAATGAATAATGGTTGCAATGTAGTTTTGTAATTGTTGCCCCAAACTTCAGCGCAATAAGTCAAGTAGGGTGCAACCAAAGAACAATAGAGAGTATGTAGTGCTCTGCAATCAAGAACATGCTTTACTTTATTTAATACTGCAATACTTTTTGATACCTTCTTTTGAATATACTGAATATGAGCTTTCCAGTTAATTTTTTCATCAATAATGACACCTAAAAACTTATTCTCTTTGACACGTTCTATGTTTACCCCATGTATATTTAACTGAATTTGTATGTCTTTTTTATAATTTCCAAATAACATCAATTTAGTTTTAGACAAATTTAATGATAATTTGTTAATATCAAACCATCTCTTTAACTTTATCATTTCTGTTCCTAAATCAGATAATAGTTGTTGCAGATTTTCCCCTGAGCAAAACAGGTTTGTGTCATCTGCAAAGAGCACAGTTTTAATCATATCTGAGACTTTGCATAAATCATTAATGAATAAAATAAATAATTTTGTGCCCAACACAGAACCTTGTGGTAGCCCACAAACGATGTCCAGATATGAAGAACAGTATTCCCCGAGTTTAGCAAACTGCTTTCGGTTTTGTAAATAGCTTTTAATCCAACTCAGAGCAACTCCTCTGATCCCAACAGTTCCAGCTTTTGAAATAGTATATTGTGATCAATTGTATCAAAAGCCTTTCTTAAGTCAATAAATAAACCTGCAACTATTACCCTTTGGTCCACATGTTTATTGATCTCTTCTATGGAATCTAGCAATGCCAGTGTCGTGGACCTTTTTGCTCTGAAACCATATTGACTTTCATCAAGCAAGTTGTGTCGATCTATAAATTTATCCAGTCTGCTATTATAAAGTTTTTCCAGTATCTTTGAAAATTGTGACAGTAGAGACACAGGCCTGTAGTTAGTAAAAAGATGCTTGCTGCCAGATTTGAACAAAGGTATCACTTTTGCCACTTTCATACTGTTAGGAACAATCCCAGTTTGAAATGATTTGTTAAAAATATATGATAATGGTTTTGCAATTTCAGTAATTATTCGCTAAGTGTTGCGTTTATATTTTTGTTGAGTGTACAAATGGCATCACCCAAACCAAGAGTCTTAAGTTTTTGAACAAGAGAGTTAAAAGCCGAACTGTAATCAATGAACAACATTCTAGCATAAGTATTACTAGAGTCCAGGTGGCTATAAATACAGTTCAAGGCAAAGGAGATTGCGTCCTCAACGCTCCTGTGCTGTCTGTATGCAAACTGGAGCGGATCCACAGACACTGGGATCTGGCCTTTAATAAAATCCAGCACCAGACGTTCAAAGCATTTCATTAAAACAGAAGTGAGTGCCACCGGTCTATAATCATTCAATCATGTCACAGGTGTTTTCTTTGCCACTGGAATGATGATAGATTTCTTAAAACTTTCTGGGACAGTACAGTTCCTGAGTGACATATTAAAAAGATCCGTAAGAACAGGAGTCAATTGCTCCAAGCATAGTTTGAGGACACGAGGAGGGACATTATCAGGGCCAGGGGCCTTACGAACCTTGGTCCTAGATAGGACACGCTGCACATCCTCCTGCCTCACAGTCAAACTGCTGTAATCCAAGCTTTCAGGGAAAACAACAGGCTCAAGATCAGCAAACTCGAAACAACAATAAAAATGATTCAGATCATTAGGCAAGGCCTGATCAGTAGATACTGTGTTTCCTGCTTTAGGTTTCCATGAAGTGATGGAATTGAGTCCTTTCCACATCAGCCGGGGGTTATCCTCTTTAAAGTAGTCTTCCATCCTTTCTCCATATGACCGTTTGGCCACTTTAATTGACCGCTCAAGAGAATATCTGGATTGTCTGTAAGCAGTAATGTCCCCAGATTTAAATGCTGAATTTCATTCCTTCATCTTCATTCTAACATCTGAATTGAACCACGGGTTCTGACTGTTGTATACTTTAATGACCTTCTTTGGGATACAACAGTCAATGCAAACGTTTATGTAATCAGTCACCGACTCACAGTATTCATTCAGATTATCAGACTGAAAAACAGACCAGTCTGTAGCGTCAAAGCAGCCCTGTAGTTTTTATACTGCCCTCTTGTGACCAGCACTGTACAGTGCATGCTGTAGGTTTGCACTGTATGCTCCTTTGAGTGTAAGAGGGGAGCAAGAGGACTGAAGAGTGGTCTGATTTCCCAAAAGCAGGTCTAAGACTTGATTTATATGCTGCCTTTAAGATACTGTAGCAGTGGTCAAGAGTTTGAGCTCCCCTTGTGTGCTGTTTTACATACTGGTGGTGAATGTGTAATAATATGTGCGTTACAGCGGTGACATCCCATTCAGCTGTGTTGCAGCGTTGCACTGAGTCTCTGATGCGCGCACAGTGCCACATACATGTTATTACATAACATTTCCTTTGCCCTCCCTGGCCGGGGTCCAGTAGAGGTGGACAAATGTGACACAACTTGTCGGCAGGCTTTGCTGTGACCGATCGATCTCAGAGCTCAATCAACTGCAATTCTGATGCCGTCAGAATATGTAAATTGCGATCAGATGGTCGTCAGATTACACATGGACCGCTGTCGGATAGGCGTCCCATCTCAACGGCACCCGGAGAGTTTTGAACATGTGCATCACACTCGGGGCCGCCGGCTGATTTTGACCAAGTGTGTCGACTTACACAGATGGCTGTCAGAACATTTTGGAACCGAAATCTGACACTTTTTAGATGTGCACCAATTCATAGGTCTGACGCCACTCTGAGTGATTCCGGCTGTGTGTGACAGGGGAATGAATAATAACTTGATTAGACAAAACATCCTGTCGACATTAAAAATACAAATTTAAACAGTCTAACATTTGCTGTGGTGGTTTTATATTAATCCAGTATTGGTAGTTGATGCATAGGCAACGTATATTTGCTTACAAATATGGGGACTTTGTGTATGACTGCAGAATGCCTTCATATTTCTAATCACTTGTCTTTTTCTACTTGTGCAGATGGAGTCATGAAATTTGATGAGACAGCCTCAGAGGGCTTCATAAGGGTGTGTGCTTCAGAACATTTGAAGCATGTTCCACAAAGACGTGGAGGTGGAGGACACACAGCCGTCTCTCAGGACTGAGAATCTTTTCACTGTCTTTTGGTATTCTGTGTGTGTGTATATATATGTACACACACACACACACACACACACACACACACACACACACACACACACACACACACACACACACACACACACACACACACACATATATCACCATAAATCTTGATCCTGGCAAACGGCGAGTTATATGAAGACCTTAAGCACCCAATAATTTGCCTATTAAAGCCAATTCTCTATGAAGATAAATCCAACAAACTGTGTCAAACGTCTTTTCGACATAGAAACTGACAGCTGTGTGCTCTGTGTTTTTCCTTTAGTTTACAAGATGAAGAGCCTCCTCACATTGTCATGGGTTTGTCTATTTTGGACAAAGCCCGATTTATATCACTCAATTCTGGAATTAGAATTTCAAACCTTTTACTTAACATTGTTGCAGATATTCTGTATTTGATGATTAAAAGTGATACTGGTCTGTAGGAACCACACTCTGTTTTATCTTATCTGTTTTATTTTTTTCTACACACAATACAACATAATGACAAGGTGAAAAAAGTTTTTTTTTTAGATTTGTTTTTTTTTTTTTTTAGATTTTTGCAAATTTATTTAAAAGAAAAAAAACATGTCCATTATTCAGCCTTTGCCATGAAGTTAAAAGTTTTTGATCCTGTTTCCACTGATCGTCCTCGGAGGAATCCGTCCCTGGAGTGAAGCGTGCACGGTGACTGAAGAGTGTGAACGTGTCTCTTCTGTCCTCAGTCAAGTCGGATGTGCTGTGCTGCTCTCTGCCTTTTCAAACTTTGGTGTCTGGGCAGAACTCCAGAGCTCACAGTCTGAGGTGCTGCAACATGAACAGACGTGTCAATCAATCAGCTTGATTTGATCATTCGACTTCATGTTGGGTTAGCTGCATGTGGCCACAGGACACCTTAGCGCCACACTGACTAATGCGGTTTCAAACTGTGTGAATGTCTTCAGAATTGGAGAGTCATAAACAAAACATGCTTCATTTGATCAAATCCATGCAGTCTCAGGAACAACATGTAAACTCAGTACAGGAACCACGTTTTACCATCACAGTGCTGTCAACAGTTAAATATAAGCTCAAGAAAAACTGACTTTATTTTTTATAAAACAAGTGTTTATGTTCATTGAAGTCAAGAAAAGGTGACTATAAAGTGAGTCCTGGTAAAACGGGTTATCATTTTCATGTCGAGTTGGCAGCTGCTGAAAGTAACTAATGAAGTAACTAGTAATCTGACTTAGTTACTTTTATAACTGAGTAATCAGTAAAGTAACTTAAGTTAGTTTTTCAAGGAGTAATCATTAATTGGTTACTTTTTCAAAGGCAAACCTGCCGGTGTCCCCTCCCATTCCAATACAGAAACTGAAGGGTTTTAGTTAAAAAGTCTGAAGGACCTAAATGACATGATGAGGAGCTTCACTCATTAATGTCAGCAACATAAACATAATATTTACTGTTGTAAATTAAACTGATCATTGAATAAAGCTATCGATCTCGAGAATACAGACGTTTCTGTTCTTGATATTCTATTGAGCAATGATATTTTAATGAGTACCTTTAATAAACCCACACGTTTGTACCATTAAAGCCTACAATAGTTTATCATTAACAAATAGTGTCAGTCTGTTTAAAGTACCTTCATCTCAAGACCTTCATACACCCAAACAATTTTGAACTATGCTGTCACATGCAATCGACACAATATATTTACATCAGCCTATGTTGATGTTTGGTCCAACGCTTTGCCTTCGTTATATTACAAACTATGGCAGCAGTAAGAATTACAAAAACATCTGTTCTTAAAAAAAAAACAAAAAAACATACTGGTATCAGGCTCTATCTGATCACAGCTGACAGTCAAATCTGTTGGATCCACTTGGCTTTTCCTACTGACCACCAAAATCCAGCAGTAATAAAATGATTTGTGCCCCAGTTCAACAAAATAAAATCTGGACCTGACCCGATTCAGATCTGGGTCCAGATGTTGGTTACTTGGGTAGTGGATTTGTGAAGGCCTGAGCTCAGAAGTCTTCTTTTACAAAGTTTGGGTTCACTCAGACAACACAACAGGTTTTTCAAATGCATTATCATGTTTTTTCTCCCCTCGCTGACCCTGATAATATGTTAAATTTTACATAAAAATGTTTTGTCATTGACAATAAAACTCACTCACCTTTGATCTTAGTGGAAGATCTGTGCATGATGCTGTTCCAGACTGTGTGTGTGTGCCTCTGCCTCTTTGCAACCTGCACCAAAAAACAAACACATTACAATTTCTGTGTGGTGTCAGCAAAGAAATTTTTTTCCTTCAATTCTGTTGTATAAATATTAGTATGTAACGTGTGAGTTGAATACTCACGTGATCGTCTTTGAATGAGTCGGTTGAATATAACTTTGAGTGGAGACATTTCAGTTGGTTTTCCTCCTCCTGATATTTGGCTTTTTCCGCCGCTGACATTTTTTTCCACTGTGGACAAATAACACACTGTCTGTTAGTATGAACACACACACACACATGCACATGTATGTACACTGAGCAGCAGGAATGAGTTCTGTACATTGTGTAACACTGAGTGTGTCGCTGCTGTACACTTACTTTCTCTGGCAGAATCTTCAGCACCGCAGCACGAGACATCTTCTGCTCGTTCATGATGATTTCTGTCTGCTCCGTCACAAACAGCATGAACGCAGATTGTGGTTTCTTCACGTACGGCTTTTCTTTAGTCTGGGGTTTGTGTTTTCTACACAGGAAGAAACACAGAATACATTTTACAATTGTGCAACATGATGACAAAAAAGGGAGTGTTGCAGAAATAAACAAATACGCTAAATAATCTAAGACATTTATCCTCACAAAACGAGTCACTATTTATTTATTTATGAAACTGTAACTGATTTTATTAATCTAATCCTTTAGATACAAAACTTTGATTCCACCTGAATATATATTCATATTCTTCATGCTGTTATAAAATTTTGTCTATTATTTATTTTGTATGCATATGTATATTGTGGCTACTGTGTACTGGAGAGTAAAAGCAAGAGAGCTTTAATACTACAAACTGCTCTTTGGCTTTTCTGTCTGCTTTTTAAAAATAGAAGTTATTATAATGTGAAATGACGAGCTGTCAGGACAGAAGTCTGACTGAACCTTTAGAATGAACACGTGGAGGCGACAAACCAAGAATACAAACCAATCCTATAAAAATAAAAGTATGGATTTGTCAGAGTTGGCGGTAGTTGACATACGGTGTCACTGTTGGTCTGATTGGTGCCTGCAGGTGGGTCGTCTTGGTGGGCTGCTCCGCTGGCACATCACAAACCTGGAAAAACACACATACAGTAAATGATTACCAGCTGCCACGGTGCTGCTTATCAACCAGGTGACATTAATCCCCCTCACTTAGTCAGAATAACTTTCAGAAAGTCATGTTTGTCATAAAGCTGGGAGGATGGACTTGTGCGTGGATGCATGTCTTTGTAGTCGTCTTCCGGCGGCAGCCTACACCGGTCTGGAACATGGTGTTGTGGGTTGGCCGAGTCCAGTCTGGAACACAGGCTCTGGTTCCACTGTGACGTCGTGTCCAGTGGATCGTCAGTATCACGTTTCACTTTTTCCACAAAGAACATTTTTGAGAAAACATCTGAAAAATCCTTAAAGTGGAAAAGTTTTCTGGTTTTGTACCAAATTTCAATGATTGATATTTTGTCCTTCACAGATTCTTACCAAAATTAACACGCGCATGTAGAACATGGATGTTACTGATTATTTAGGCTTGACAAAGTTCATCTTAATATTCCTTTTTTTGGTTTAAAATAGTCCATTTTATTATTACTTTTATTATTTCATATCTTTTGGGAAAAGAGTTGGAGATGGTAAATATACTGACAGTCATGATCTCTGCCCCTTTGAATGCTGACAGTCTCCAGTCAGGTATAGTGCACCGCAGTCTCATTTGAACCCTGTGTGATATCGCGGGATTTGACCACTTACGTGGAGCGCCGGCCCCGTTGTGCAATATATACACAGCAGAACTTCACATGGTGCTGTTTTGTTTTTGGCTGCAATCACAGAAGCAGACGCGAAAAGTTTCTTTTCGGTTCCCAGTGGAGGAAGAGAAGATGAGGCGAATGGGACGCGTCGTGTCAGTAAGTGCTAGCCTACACAGCTAATGGCCCTGTCCCACTGGCGTTTAGGAGGATTTGCGCATGAAATGAGGAGACAAAAGCTGAGCATCCGCAACAAAGGTGGGTGGAAATGACAAATGTCCTGGGGTGGATCAGCAAATACATGAGGAAGAAAAGCGAAGGCGACCGCGGAGGTGCCCCCATAAGGGGCACAGCGGCCGTGATGCACTCGCTTCATCCGTGCCCACTCTGTCTGCATGCGCGACATACCATTTGCGACCGTGATGTGGCCGTGCTGGGCATGCGTCATATCTGTTTTGCACGCTGTTCTGGTCCGCCGCCAAGCCGTGCCAACCCGTCGCTTGTGGATGTCAGCGGATGACGAGATATGCGGCGCGTTGGTTGTGTATGTCCTGCGTATGTCTTCATCCTCAGCAGGAGTTTTGAGCCGCTCAAAAATCCTGGCTGGGGACATGCGGGCCTCTGCGGATGATCACGGATGTGTTCGGATGGCGGCCGACTCATACAGGAATGTTACACGGTTATTGCGGTTGTTTGGCGGATGTGGGCCACTTTTGTGCGCATTCCATCCGCAAATCCTCCTAAACGCCAGTGGGACAGGGCCCTCATCAGAGTAGCTACGTTCTCTCGCCTGCAAAAACGTTGACATGTTTGTGCTCCGGGTCATAAACAAACCTCAGCACATCTACGAGGTCTGTCCATAAAGTATCGTACCTTTTTATTTTTTTCAAAAACTATATGGATTTCATTCATATGTTTTTACGTCAGACATGCTTGAACCCTCGTGCGCATGCGTGAGTCCAGCTCTCCACAAGTTCTTTTATACTCACTCGACTGGTAAGCACTGAAAGCCGAGATAGACATGTCCCAACTTGTCCTCTAACACTCCGAAACGGAGGTGTTCCTTTGTCTCGCTTCATCAGCGAATCGGTCGTGACGCGCGAAGCCTCCGCGCGGCTTTCCATGACAAAATCTCTTGTTAAAAGTGAAATCTGCCGGAAAATGGCTGATGTCCAGGTCTTGTGATAACCAGAGAAAGAGCACACGACGTTCTCGTATCCACAGAGCCATCAGCTTAGAAATGATCCAGTGGTTTGTGCCGCATCGTCGCAGCTCGCAGCGCGGCGCACCGACCGTCCTTAAAGGGGTCCTTAAACCTGTAGTTAAAGGCCTTATTCTCTGTGAAGCCCGTAAAATTTTCACTGAAAGCCAGATAAATTTTTCGAATGGTTTCCAGGTGCCAGTCTCTAACAGCTTCTGAAAAAATTCTGATGGAAAAAAAGTCCTTTTCATTCCGCCATTTCCAGACAATGAAAATCCGACGAGGGGGCGGGACCACTCCTTCCACAAGGCGTGCTCACAGGTGAATGACGTCACTGACAGGCGTGGAAAAACTCACGCATGCGCACGAGGGTTCAAGCATGTCTGACGTAAAAACATATGAATGAAATCCATATAGTTTTTTTTTTTAAAAAAAGGACCGTTAATTTATGGACAGACCTTGTACTTTCTCACCACATCGTCACTTTTTCTTTGCATTTTCACTTTGTTTGCATGTAATTTCCTCAAAAACTCAGAAAATACTGTGGTTTTTTTCCGCTGGAGAGAAATTACCCCTTTAGCGCCCGCCGTCAAACGAGACTGCGCTGCCCAATTGAACCCAGCTCCGTGAATAACTATTAAAATAAATAAATAAAATAGTATTGTCACATTTTGTGACTCTCAGTCGGTCTTCATTTAGTCTTCCTACTGTTTGGTCAACTGAAGTTGCTTGCTGTGTGTTCTCGTTGTGTCGCTCTCAGCTGCGATGCCTCATTGAGCTCCTGTTGTGGTGTGTTGGGGCAGGAGTTGTGTGTTTCACCACCAACAGTCTGAGGTGGCCAAGTGGTTAATGCGCTTGGTTTCAGTTCAGAAGGCTCTGGGTTCAAATCCCACCCCTGCCACATTTCTCCATGTAATGTGGAGTTGCGTCAGGAAGGGCATCCGGCGTAAAACCTGTGCCAATTCAACATGCAGATCCACCTTGGATTTGCTGTGGCGACCCCAAGTGCAAACAAGGGAGCAGCCGAAGGGACTTACTTTACTTTTTTTAGTCTGAGGTGCAACGTATTAATTAGTAACATGTTGCTGTAATCACATTACATTTGTCTGTAACGTGTTACTGCTCTAAATTCAGTCATAACACTACAGATAGACGGCTATTTTCAAGGTGTGGGAATGAACCGGTTGTCTGCACAGGTGGTTGCCATCCAGGACCTAAGATGGCACATGCTCCCAGACCTGACTAGACTTGATTGTTATAGTTAGTGACTGTAGCTGAGATGATATTAGTAAGTTTTATGTGTTCAATGTGGGCAGTAAAGTCTCAGTGATACCAGTGTGTGTCCTCTACGTGCAAACAGACTAACCTGGTCCAGATGGTACACATCATCAAGGTCTGGAAGCAGGGACAGAAATTCCTTTTCCGCCTGTGTCAGCAAAGAAACATTCATCAATCAAACTGGTGTTTTACATTGAACACTGTGATTATCAACATTCAAGAAATTACAGTTGCAGCCGATAAGTTGAAGTGGCTGAAAGTCGTCTTAAATGCAGGTTTAAACATTGTCACATTTCACTTTTTCCACAAAACATTTTTGAAAAAAAACTGAAAAATTCTCTAAAGTGGAAATGTTTTCTGGCTTTGTCCCAAATTCCAATGATTGATATTTTGTCATTCACAGGTTCTTACCAAAATTAACACGTCACAAGTTTTATGTGTTCAATGTGGGCAGTAAAGTCTCAGTGATACCAGTGTGTGTCCTCGACTTGCAAACAGACTAACCTGGCTCAGATGGTACACATCATCAAGGTCTGGAAGCAGGGACAGAAATTCCTTCTCCGCCTGTGACAATAAAGAAACATTCATCAATCAAACTGGTGTTTTACATTGAACACAGTGTGATTATCAACATTCAAGAAATTACAGTTGCAGCCGATAAGTTGAAGTGACTGAAAGTCGTCTCAAATGCAGGTTTAAACATTGTCACATTTCACTTTTTCCACAAAGACTCAGTGATACCAGTGTGTGTCCTCTAGTTGCAAACAGACTAACCTGACTCAGGTGGTACACATCATCAAGGTTTGGAAGCAGTAATAGAAATTCCTCCTCCCTCTGTGTCAAGGCTTGTTTTGGGTCAGGTTTGGAAGATATCTGCAGCGTGAAGTCGTCCTGCTGATGAGTGGGAAATAAAGAAACATTCATCTATCAAACTGGTGTTTTACATTGAACACAGTGTGATTATCAACATTCAGGAAATTACAGTTGCAGCTGATAAGTTGAAGTGGCTGAAAGTCGTCTCAAATGCAGGTTTAAATATTGGTCGTCCATCTCCTCCTGAATACCACTTTAAAACTATTCTACGAGGTCTAGTAGAAAAGTATCCGACCTTATTATATTTTTCAAAAACCATATGGATTTGAATCACGTGTGATTGCGTCAGACAAGCTTGAACCCTCGTGCGCATGCATGAGTTTTTCCACGCCTGTCGGTTGCGTCATTCGCCTGTGAGCAGGCTTTGAGTGAGGAGTGGTCCACCCCCTCGGCGGATTTTCATTGTCAGGAAATGGCGGAATGATTTGGGCTTTTTTTCCATCAGAATTTTTTCAGAAACTGCTAGAGACTGGCAGCTGGAAACCATTCGAAAACTTTATCTGGCTTTTGGTGAAACGTTTACGGGCTTCACAGAGAATAAGGACTGTTACTACAGCTTTAAGGACGGCTTTAAGGACGCTCGGCGCGCCGCGCTCCATGCCGCCATCGAGAGCCACAAACCACCGGATCATTTCTAAACGGATGGCTCTGTGGATCCGAGACCGTCATGTGCACTTTCTCTGGTTATCACAAGAGCTGGACATCAACCATTTTCCAGCAGATTTCACTTTAAACAAGAGATTTTGTCATGGAAAGCTGAGCGGACGCTTCGCGCGTCACGACCGATTTGCTGATGGAGCGAGACAAAGGAACACCTCCGTTTTGGTCTCACAGGACGGCTTTGAGATGGTGTTCAGACAGCTGTCGGTGGTTTTTCCATCGGGTGATTATCCGAGAAATTGTGGATGTGCCTGGACATGCCAGAACATGTCCCGTGAGGCTTCATTATGGCGTTGCTGTGCGCCATGTGGCACCGCACCACCTCCTCTTTCCGTGACAAAAACTCCTGTAACAGTGTAATGTGCCGTTCATTTCCAAACTGGACGCTGTGTTTTATCCGGGACGTTGTCTGACTAGCACAGGAATTGTGAAAAGACGTGGACATCAGCACTTTTTCTGCACATGGAGACAGACGTGCGGAGGAATTCTGCGCATCGCGGCGGTGCCGCATGGCGCACAGCAACGCCATGATGAAGCCTCACGGGACATGTTCTGGCATATCCAGGCACATCCACAATTTCTCGGATAATCACTCGATGGAAAAACCACCGACAGCTGTCTGAACGCCATCTCAAAGCCGTCCTGTGAGACCAAAATGGAGGTGGTTTTGTCTCGCTCCAGTAGCGAATCCATCGTGACGCGCGAAGCCTCCGCTCGGCTTTCCATGACAAAATCTCTTGTTAAAAGTGAAATCTGCCGGAAAATGGTTGATGTCCAGCTCTTGTGATAACCAGAGAAATGGCACACGATGGTCACGGATCCAGACAGCCATCCATTTAGAAATGAAATGGTCGCTCAGCCTGTCGATGGCGGCTTCGGAGCGCGGTGCACCCCACAGCCGCTGGGGGCCGTCCTTAAAGCGACAGTAACACTCCTTATTCTCTACCAAGCCCGTAACATTTTCACCGAAAGCCAGATAAATTTTCTAATGGTTTCCAGCTGCCAGCCATTTCCTGACAATGAAAATCCGCCGAGGGGGTGGATCACTCCTCACTCAAAGCCTGCTCACAAGTGAATGACGCAACCGACAGGCGTGGAAAAACTCACGCATGTGCATGAGGGTTCAAGCTTGTCTGACGCAATCACACGTGATTCAAATCCATATGGTTTTTGAAAAAAATAATAAGGTCGGATACTTTTCTAATAGACCTTGTATGGTTGATCATGGTCTTCTGATGGGTGTCTTCTCTACATTCTATCATAGTTTTCGTCCCTGTCTGTACCTGTGCCTGTGTTGGAGGAGGTTCTTTCTACACCAACGAACTCCTCTGTTAAATATCATTTACCCGCATGAATGAGACTCTTCACTGACGTTTTGATCAAAGACACTTGAGGATGCTAGAAAACATTTGCAAATACAACAATGTATTTGTATGATGTATTGATATTGTTGCTTGTCATTGTTATCATTAGTTACACTGACTAGCTGATATATTGACAAACTACACTGAACAAAAATATAAATGTAACACTTTTGTTTTTGCTCCCATTTTTTCATGAGCTGAACTCAAAGATCTAAAACATTTTCTACATACACAAAAGACCTATTTCTTTCAAATATTGTCTATTCATGTCTCATGTCTACTTGGAACTGTGGTTGGGTGATAAATAATGTTCATTAATCAGATTAGCTTCATGCTTCATCTCATGTACCTGTGCAGTCTGTTCACGTACATTCAGTAAATTACAGTTTCAGCCACTAAGGTTCATCTGAAAACAAATTTAAATGTTCATCTGTTACAAATCCATCTCCTCCTGATCACAGTGTCCAACCCTGCCTGGACCTCTGCGTGTGTTGGAGGATGTAGATGTGTTCGTGTGCTCACCTCCAGGAGGCTCAGATTTGACATGTCATAAAAACAGTCAGAACTCTGGTCGTTGTCCATTGTGGAGGTTCTCCCAATTACATCCTCGAGGTGTGAAAGTTTGGACAGGAAACTGCCGGTGCTGGTCATCATTTTTGCAAGATGATCTCCTGTGAAAATTGAGAACAATTGAACAGTGGAGAACAGTACAGTTAGATATCTGACATTGGTTTCATCAACACCATTCAGGAAACATTTTCAACCCTGTTAAATGTTTTTTTTAATTAAATAAAAACTGCAGACCTCTAGAATGAGTCTGATTTTTTTAAAACTTTAACACTGTGTGTTCTGGTTTTTTTAAAACATTTTTATCAAATTCTCAAAAACCTCTTAAGCATTTTTAACATTAAATGCAACATGACAAATCTGCACTTTGATCAAAGTGACACCCCCCCCCCCACCACCACACACACACACACACACACACACACACACACACACACACACACACACACACACACACACACACACACACACACACACACACACACACACAGATGTCACACAATACATGTAGTTGTCAAAACTATGAACCTTTGATCTACAAACTGGACTATCGGAGGTAAAGAAATCACAAATCTCTATGAGATCCCACACCCGCGTACCCTGATAGTAATCAATAACCACCATCAGGGTAAATACTGTTGATCTATTGGATCACAACATCATTACCACGGCAGTATAGAAGAGCTGTGTAGAGCATATAGCATCTCAGTATTCCATAAAATAGAAGATTTTTAAATTTGTCTTGGAAACATCACAGCACTTGAAATCAATTTATCTGTTAATTTTGTTCTGAAATGACTGATTTATGGGGCAATTCACTTTGTCGAGGCTCTGAAGGATTATTTCAAAACTACTTCACTGTGCAAAATTCAGATGTTATGAGATTAAACACCCTCAGATCCACCTGATAAGTAAAATCTCTAAAAACAACTGAGCAGCAAAGTCAGATCTCCTTTTACGCACACTGTGTACGTTGTCTTCAGCCCCGTAATTAAAGACCACAAATTTTAGCAAATGTACAGAAACTTAATGACAACAACTTTGATGCTGAGACAAAGTGAAACTATGCTTGAGGCCAACAAACACACACACACACACACACACACACACACACACACACACACACACACACACACACACACACACACACACACACACACACACACACACACACAATATATATATATATATATATATAAATCAACAAAATAAAAATAAGAACTCCATAAGGGTGAGTTTTGAGGACCGCAGTAGTTAAACGTGTTGTTTCTATGTTTGTTTTTTACAGCTCGAAGGTTCGGTCACTGATGTTACTGTTAGCGACGTTAAAGAGGATCTCAGATTGTTCATGTTTCCAACAACATTTCACAATAAATGTGTGAATGCAAAAAGTAGATAAACAACTTTTACTGTGAAAGTCACAGTGTCATTCAATGAGACTGAGTCTAACTTGACAACAATGAAAGAAACATTAGCTAAAATCAGTTCTTTTTCTAAAAATGACCAGCAGAAACAATTCACAATTTGCATCAAGTTTCATTAAGTAGTTCAGCTGAATAAAATCTTATCTTTGCTGTGGGTGAAACATTGAAATAAGTTGTGTTTGGGGTCAGATCCACGGGGGGACTGAATGTTTACTTTTTCAAATATTCTAAATCTCTTCTAAATCTAAATCTATTCTCACACAAAATACACTCTGATATTACCAGTAATATTTTATTTTATTTGAACACATTGTTAAATGTAAAGTCTCACCTCTGTGTTGTGTTAACAGTTTAGTATTTCTGCTCTTGTGTTTACGACTTCTCTCTTCAGTTCCTGTAGCAGAAATGGCCCAGAATTAAGGAGAGCGTCAGTTAAAAAAGACGTTAACGCCGTGACGTAAGAGCCGTAAGCCCCGCCCCCTACCGACTGGAGTCCTGTCGGTGTACCCCGCTCCCCCACCCGTTGCAGCGCAGTCTCGTTTGAACACTGCGTGATATCGCGAGATTTGGCCAATACTTTTGAAGCAAATCGGCCGCCATATTACCACTCCCATGTACCGCTCTGAACGAGCTTTTCTACCGAACTTTAACCAGGTGGACGCAACCGTGATTTTGCCTAAAAATACCTTCATGTGCAGCTTATAAACTGCACAAATCACCAGTTCAAAGGCTGAGGACGAACATTTTACCTGTGAGTATGACTGAAATGGAAAATAATGAACAATAATTTCATGAGTTCTATCCGTAATATTTTTATTACTATTATTATTATTATGATGTCTACTTGTGCATAGTTTTGGAGCTTTATTGCTAATGTGAGGCTGAAGCTCATGGAGCTAATGTGTAATAAATGTTGTCATTGCAGAGAAACTAACTCTCCTGTAGCTTGTTATTTTTATTATAGAGTGCCATACTGTTTGTATTTCTTCATAACTGATGTCCAAGACATATTCAGTGTCAGCTTTACCATCAGAGTAAATAAAGAGTCTCGTCTTCCACAAAGACTCCAAACTGTCACTGATGTTAAATGGAACAAAATACACAGTATGAAGGACTGGGGAATGTAAACTGATTCTGATCAGGGTCATTTGGCTAGTTTCTGTTGTCATTATGATTTAAAAAAGTAAACAGTTATTTGACAATAAATGGCTTCACACAACCACAAAAAATGAGTGTGTATGTAAACCTTTGATCACAACTGTACATAAATCCTTTATCCTTAATATGTTTACAAACCAGCAGTTTTTTTCGGTGTATTTTTGGTGATACATGAATGACTGTGATGTATTTGTGGCATTCATGGCTTCCCATACACAAAGGCTGTTTGTCACTTTGGCGTTTTCCCTCCTCACACGTCATATTTTAATGGTTTTCAATCATGGAACAAATACGATTGGCAGAAAAAAGTCCATAAATCATCACAACACGGAGTCAGAAAAAGATGAGCAGACAAACAAACATCTAAATAAACAAACCAACAGACTGAGCAACAGAGTCTTATTGAATGACTTCGACAAGACTAAAAATGAATCCTAGTGTACAGTGGGGTAAAAAAGTATTTAGTCAGTCCCTGATTGTGCAAGTTCTCCTACTTAGAAAGATGAGAGAGGTCTGTGAGAGCCAGAAATCTTGCTTGTTTGTGGGTGACCAAATATTTTCCACCATAATTTACAAATAAATTTTTTAAAAAATCCTACAATGTGATTTTCTGGATTTTTTTTTTCTCATTTTGTCTCTCATAGTTGAAGTGTACCTATGTTGAAAATTACAGACCTCTCTCATCTTTCTAAGTCAGAGAACTTGCACAATCAGGGGCTGACTAAATACTTTTTTACCCCACTGTAGCTCCACAGTGGGGCATGGAACTGAAACAAAACTGTGGATAGTGAACTCACCGAATAGCAGAATGATCCCAGTTAGATGGACTGTCGTCCCCCCAGCAGCTCGTGCATGTGGCTCAACCCTCCCAAAGTTCTCTCACGTAAAATGCAAAATTACAGCTCATTTATAGCGAATATTGTTTTTTGGTTCTTATGCTATCATGCAGACGAACTGCAGGAGGAACCGCATGTGTGCATGTGTGAGGTTTTGGGATTACCTGTGACCTGACCCACTTGATTGATGCACATTCATAGGGCGTGCACACTAACATCTGTAAGATGTCTTGTAAATGACTTCAGAGGTGTTATCTCATTTCACAAACAGCAGTTTTAGATTTGGAAGTATTTATTTCTCACGACCCGTCTTCTGCCTGAAGACAGGTCTGCCTCTATATCCAGTACTGCCATGACGAAAATGAGGCACTTTTCATGACAATATTACAAACCAATAGATTAATGTATATTTCGTGCTGTTGAATCACGACATGCCATGAGACTGGGTTGGACGATTACCGAATGAAGGGAAAAAAGTAAAAAAGCCACAAATCATCGATAAAAGGTGGTCAAATGAGCCTTTGACTTTTCCCATCACCGAAAAGCCTGCGAATCAAGAGCGCAAAAGGAACAAAACAGGAACCAAATGAAACCTAAGCTAACGTTGATCTCGGGGCTTTAAACGAAATGCGCCTGGAGCCACTGCTGGAGCAGTGTGTGTCTGCATCCTGCTCTGTGTTCCAGGACTCGACGCTGGGATGGAGCTCTGTAACGCCTGAGTCCTGGAGAAGCTGCAAACACAAGTGCGTGATCCAACCCACTGTGGAGATCTGTGTGCACGTCGGTGGATCCACCTGCTCTGTTTTCTCATCCAGAGCAAAGGAGATATCATCTCCTTCATCATCAGAATCCTCACTGTCTAGTTTAGACTCTGATGACGCGCTGCACGCACCGTCTTGCTCCAATTATATATATATATATATATATATATATATATATATATATATATATAAAAAACAAAACTTTCTCCTGCACAGCAGTGCTCACAAACTGGCTTCTGCACTGTATGAAAACATTCAGCTGGTCGAACAAAGTCAAACTAAACGTTAATGTTACAGAAACTAAGCAAACGATAGAAAAACTGTCAAGAACGACAGCAAAATGAAATACAGATGAATTGAGGTTTTTGACGGCATTCGTTCAAATTTTCCGACAGTTTAAAAATCCTGACAAAGCGCCAACTACAGGAAGGAAGCTGTGCAAAGGTTAAACAATTACAACAAAAATCAACGAAAGTCCAGATTTCTTGTTTCATTTGGGCTTCGTTGCCCTTCGTTAAGTGCCGTGTGACCGGGCCATTAGAGCATTTTCCATCAAATGACATCACACTGCCTTTCTTTACTCCATTAAGCAGTTACCATGTGCTTCCCAGCATCCCTCACTTAGATCGGAGGAAGCCCTCACGTGATCTCTCATCGCTGACAAATGTAGGTCATGGCGTCTGATTGTTTGAATTTGTCCCCTTCAGGGGATGAAATTCTATATTGTTTCCAGACAGAGCAAATTTAGATCATATTGGCAATATGATATTATGAATCCCTTATTTAAATGCTGAAGAATAAAATTATAGTGCCAAGGAAAATTATTTTTATGACTTAAAGCTTAAAAAGACAAAAAAAAAGTCCATACAGCTTTAAGGCACTTTATTTATTTATTTTTGTTGTTTTTGGATAATCCTGCAAACAGTCAAAAGATAAAGAGAATACAGTAGGTAGTGTTAATTCTTGTTGAATATGTTTGAATGTTCCTTTGCTTGATGTCAGTACTGTGATACTGGACGACTACAACATCCACGCCATTGCCAACGTACTCAGACAGTGGCTGCGTGACCTGCCCAGTCCTCTCATGACCTTTGAACTTTATGAGGAGTTCCTTAGGGCTATGAGTCAGCATGTAATTCAGCTCTTATTGCTTGTGACAGACGTACTTTTTGCAGCAGGTTGGTTAAATTGTTGTCTTTTTTTTTTTTTAATTGTTTAGGTCAACCAGACAACCGTGAGGTGATCTGAGGGTGTATTCTGCGATCGACCACCTTAGCAGGAACCACCTCAGCACACTGGAAGGCCTCATCTACCATCTAGTCAGGTCAGTGATGGAATACGAAGGATCCTCCAAGTGAAAGTGTGTTTCTCATATTGAATCTGGAATGTAGGGTTTGTCATGTTTGAGGCAGTTATCTCAGATCCCCCCGAGGTTATCAGAAATGCTGGATTATCCAGAAGGTTCATATCATCATGACTTTATCTTGTGTCACTGTTGGTAATAACAGGTGATTAAATGTAAGTTTTCTTAATCATTTTACCTCCAAAATTCTGATACAGAAATCAGTTCATCTTTTCTCATAGATTGATGATGAGATGACCATCGGCGCTCCACAAGGGTGGTGGCTCCAGCACCTTTCTCATTGCTGTCGTTTGTATTTCTGTAGTACTATTACATCTGCAGGGTGCCACATGATTTTTTGGATTAGGATTTCACCATGATTGTATTGTGTTACAGGATCATCCTGCAGGAAGAGACGAACAGGATGTCAGCTAACCCCCTCGCCATCGTCTTTGCTCCCTGCATTCTTCGCTGCCCTGATACCATTGACCCACTGCAGAGTGTCCAAGATATCAGCAAAACCACTGTGTACGTCCATCATGTGTTTAACTATTCATTGCTATTTCCCTCATTAACTTCTGCTCACCTGGCAAGGACCAAAAAATAGCAACACTGACTTCACAGAGATGCTGCTACAAAATTATATTGCATCATAGCCAGTCCTGCAAAGGGACTGTGAATGTTGTGCAGAGCAGGTGTCAAAATCTCTGACTTCTTCTGAGTGACTTCTGGTGTTCCTCAGAGATGTGTTCTGGCTCCTACACTGTTCAGTACTCGTATTGACTAGGTGTTTGGTAGTGTTGTGGACAATGGCACCTTAGGTGTCTTTGTCACCCAGAAAAGGTTTACTGACATTGACTTTCTGGAATAAACACCCAGCTGTGTTTGTGATTTTCCTGAGTCAAGATCCAAGCTTTCAGTGAGAACCTGGTTTTGGCCACCATGTACGCCATGAAAGTGTTGAACTTGTGGAGACATTCATGTCTCTGGGTCCTTGACCTTTCAGATTGAGGGACACATGGAAGTTGTTATGGAGTCATGAAGTTGTTGGACAGCGGTGTTTGGGGATGTCGATATCTTTGCAGCGGAATGATGGTCTACTCTTTTAGAGTCCCGGTGCTTCCTGTCTGACTGTATGGCTGGGAGACGTGGATGGTAACCGGTGGGTAAGACAACGGCTGGATGTCCTTTAGTGCAAGGTCTTGGCTGCTGCTGGAATGACTTTGTGTATTAACCAAACGGTTACTTAGGAAGCTCAGATCAGAACGATCACTTGATTTTGAGGGAAAGCTGTTAACTTTTGGCTATGTGGCATGCAGCTCCACAGAGACTGGCCTCTTCACACTAAGATTTGTATTTTACAGCCATCACACACTCTATTTTAATTATTATACAGAAAACAATAGCAATAAAAGAAACTAGTATTTAAAAGACATTATGCAAAATAGGTGCTGGTTTACTTTTATCAGCTGTGAATTGTGATTTCATGTGAAACATCCTCAGAGTCCCACAAGTCTGTGTGCACGTGGAAATATCTCTGCTAAAAGCCAACTTAGACCTGAAAAGATTTGTTTTAGACTTTTGTGGCAACGCTCAAAGTCCACATGTGGACCTTTGCTTGCTTTGTGAGAAACACCTGCTGAGCCACTGTGAGCATTGTACAACAGACTCATTTCTGAGCGGCACCAGCAGTTCACTGATTATCACATCATTTCTGCTTCAAACTGCGCTCCAGTCATCATCCATCTCAGCGAGATATCTGAAGCTTTTGTACAACAATCATTTCCACATAAATTCAACATTATTTCGTAATAAAATATGGCAGGCCGATCAGAGCGCCACAGCTGCTGCTGCGCCTACATCGTTTCAGAGCGTCAGTAGTGATTCAATGGTTAGTCGCCTTGTTTCTGCTTAAAACTGACTTTAGAATGATTTAAGAGCTTTTACTTTGGCATCTGATGGTTAACATATTATTCCCTTTGATCGTTTTGGGTGTTGAGAGTCGAGGTGCCATGACACTTGCATGACTTTGATCCGTGCACTTGCACACACATCGTCGTGATGATCCCACCCGCTGTGTTCCACTGGCTGCCACGTGCTGGACGTTGCGTCTGTAAAATAATTTTATAGCGGATTAATAATTTAGTGTTCGAGTTGGCTGTTGAAAACTGCTCGAATTGCTTCCTGAATCACAGAGGAGCGCTCCAGCCACTGCATTTCTCGCACGAGCTGAATGAGGGGGAGAACACATTTGGAGCAGTCTAAAAAGGTATTTGTAATGTTTACATTGTCATGGCTTGGAAAAACAGTTGCATGTTTTTTCCTTCTTGTGTGCAGCTGTAAAAGTATGTTTTTAATAGATTTAACATCTCGTTATAATCGTTCAGATGAGCTGTGCTCTGATGTGGTGCGCTGACGCAATCACACTGTTCACTTCTTTACTCGAATTGATGAGCTGCACGTAGTGTTGGCGAGTAGATCGCGCGATGTTCACTACCACTTCACATTTGTTGCACGACATTTATGCGTGAAAGATTTTTTGAACATTTCAAAATTCTCTGCGCATTTGCACGCACCAACGCCCCTCTCACGTTCAATCTACACCCGTTAATGACGAGTTTACTCTCCTGCACGATACAGTGTGTACAACAAAGCTCTGTGAAGCTGACCCCCCCATCCACGTAAAAAATCCAAGCAAACTTACTGAGTGGTTAGTGCTTTGTTTGTGCAGATTTGTGCCCTTAAAATTTTCGTTTGTGCTGCTGTGGTTTTTGAGATATTAAAGATTATTTTTAGGTCATTCAGAGGTCACCTTCCCCCAGCTTGTGCCAAAATGAACCAGACTGGTCTATTTTTTTAGTGCGTCGTTTGTGCTGGTTTGTGCCGTTAAAATTGTCATTTGTGCTGCTTTAGTTTCTATTTATTAAGAGTTTTATTTTTGTGCGAAGACGGCAGGGACATGCACCGTGCTGCTGCTGCATTCAGGTGCCGTCGGAAATTGCAGGGCTTTTTTTTGTTAAGAAGTAGTTTAAAATTTTTAATGAACTGTGCTTTAACTTTACTTCATCGATCACATTTCTGTCATAAGACATTAAATGCAATTGCTTCAAGGTTTATTTAGGTTTGTGGAGTGTTTTTTTTAAAGTTATTGAAAAATTAACAGTATTAAGATCATTCTATACTCCCATTAAAAACTACACAAAAGTCTTTCACAGTGAATCAACACATATTCTGAAAAAAGAAAAAAAAAAAATCAATGACTTTTACACAATTTTACTATCTCAGTGGTATTTATATAACCCTCAGTTAAATCGGATTTCAAGACAAAGTAAGTCGACTTGTCCAATACAGAGGTTTTATTTAAAGTACAGAGTTTGCACCTGATATAGTGAACATAGCTAACATGGTAACATAGCTAACATTTTCAAAATTCAACAGGTAAAGACCCAAGTATTTGTGTGTTGATTTCTGGAGACTGATTGGTTAATCTTTTGATCACATCAAATCAATTTTATTTATATAGCGCCAAATCACAACAAACAGTTGCCCCAAGGCGCTTTATATTGTAAGGCAAGGCCATACAATAATTACGGAAAAACCCCAACGGTCAAAACGACCCCCTGTGAGCAAGCACTTGGTGACAGTGGGAAGGAAAAACTCCCTTTTAACGGGAAGAAACCTCCAACAGAACCAGGCTCAGGGAGGGGCAGTCTCCTGCTGGGACTGGTTGGGGCTGAGGGAGAGAACCAAGAAAAAGACATGCTGTGGAGGGCAGCAGAGATCAATCACTAATGATTAAATGCAGAGTGGTGCATACAGAGAAAAAAGAGAAAGAAACACTCAGTGCATCATGGGAACCCCCCAGCAGTCTAAGTCTATAGCAGCATAACTAAGGGATGGTTCAGGGTCACCTGATCCAGCCCTAACTATAAGCTTTAGCAAAAAGGAAAGTTTTAATCCTAATCTTAAAAGTAGAGAGGGTGTCTGTCTCCCTGATCTGAATTGGGAGCTGGTTCCACAGGAGGGGAGCCTGAAAGCTGAAGGCTCTGCCTCCCATTCTACTCTTACAAACCCTAGGAACTACAAGTAAGCCTGCAGTCTGAGAGCAAAGCGCTCTATTGGGGTGATATGGTACTATGAGGTCCCTAACATAAGATGGGACCTGATTATTCAAAACCTTATAAGTAAGAAGAATTTTAAATTCTATTCTAGAATTAACAGGAAGCCAATGAAGAGAGGCCAATATGGGTGAGATATGCTCTCTCCTTCTAGTCTCTGTCAGTACTCTAGCTGCAGCATTTTGAATTAACTGAAGGCTTTTCAGGGAACTTTTAGGACAACCTGATAATGAATTACAATAGTCCAGCCTAGAGGAAATAAATGCATGAATTAGTTTTCAGCATCACTCTGAGACAAAACCTTTCTAATTTTAGAGATATTGCGCAAATGCAAAAAAGCAGTCCTACATATTTGTTTAATATGCGCATTGAATGACATATCCTGATCAAAAATGACTCCAAGATTTCTCACAGTATTACTAGAGGTCAGGGTAATGCCATCCAGAGTAAGGATCTCGTTAGACACAATGTTTCTAAGATTTGTGGGGCCAAGTACAATAACTTCAGTTTTATCTGAGTTTAAAAGCAGGAAATTAGAGGTCATCCATGTCTTTATGTCTGTAAGACAATCCTGCAGTTTAGCTAATTGGTGTGTGTCCTCTGGCTTCATGGATAGATAAAGCTGGGTATCATCTGCATAACAATGAAAATTTAAGCAATGCTGTCTGATAATACTGCCTAAGGGAAACATGTATAAAGTGAATAAAATTGGTCCTAGCACAGAACCTTGTGGAACTCCATAATTAACCTTAGTCTGTGAAGAAGATTCCCCATTTACATGAACAAATTGTAATCTATTAGATAAATATGATTCAAATCACCGCAGCACAGTGCCTTTAATACCTATGGCATGCTCTAATCTCTGTAATAAAATTTTATGGTCAACAGTATCAAAAGCAGCACTGAGGTCTAACAGAACAAGAACAGAGATGAGTCCACTGTCTGAGGCCATAAGAAGATCATTTGTAACCTTCACTAATGCTGTTTCTGTACTATGATGAATTCTAAAACCTGACTGAAACTCTTCAAATAGACCATTCCTCTGCAGATGATCAGTTAGCTGTTTTACAACTACCCTTTCAAGAATCTTTGAGAGAAAAGGAAGGTTGGAGATTGGCCTATAATTAGCTAAGATAGCTGGGTCAAGTGATGGCTTTTTAAGTAATGGTTTAATTACTGCCACCTTAAAAGCCTGTGGTACATATCCAACTAATAAAGATAGATTGATCATATTTAAGATCGAAGCATTAATTAATGGTAGGGCTTCCTTGAGCAGCCTGGTAGGAATGGGATCTAATAGACATGTTGATGGTTTGGAGGAAGTAACTAATGAAAATAACTCAGAACAATCGGAGAGAAAGAGTCTAACCAAATACCGGCATCACTGAAAGCAGCCAAAGATAACGATATGTCTTTGGGATGGTTATGAGTAATTTTTTCTCTAATAGTTAAAATTTTATTAGCAAAGAAAGTCATGAAGTCATTACTAGTTAAAATTAAAGGAATACTCGGCTCAATAGAGCTCTGACTCTGTCAGCCTGGCTACAGTGCTGAAAAGAAACCTGGGGTTGTTCTTATTTTCTTCAATTAGTGATGAGTAGTAAGATGTCCTAGCTTTATGGAGGGCTTTTTTATAGAGCAACAGACTCTTTTTCCAGGCTAAGTGAAGATCTTCTAAATTAGTGAGACGCCATTTCCTCTCCAACTTACGGGTTATCTGCTTTAAGCTGCGAGTTTGAGAGTTATACCACGGAGTCAGGCACTTCTGATTTAAGGCTCTCTTTTTCAGAGGAGCTACAGCATCCAAAGTTGTCTTCAATGAGGATGTAAAACTATTGACGAGATACTCTATCTCACTCACAGAGTTTAGGTAGCTACTCTGCACTGTGTTGGTATATGGCATTAGAGAACATAAAGAAGGAATCATATCCTTAAACCTAGTTACAGCGCTTTCTGAAAGACTTCTAGTGTAATGAAACTTATTCCCCACTGCTGGGTAGTCCATCAGAGTAAATGTAAATGTTATTAAGAAATGATCAGACAGAAGGGAGTTTTCAGGGAATACTGTTAAGTCTTCAGTTTCCATACCATAAGTCAGAACAAGATCTAAGATATGATTAAAGTGGTGGGTGGACTCATTTACATTTTGAGCAAAGCCAATTGAGTCTAATAATAGATTAAATGCAGTGTTGAGGCTGTCATTCTCAGCATCTGTGTGGATGTTAAAATCGCCCACTATAATTATCTTATCTGAGCTAAGCACTAAGTCAGACAAAAGGTCTGAAAATTCACAGAGAAACTCACAGTAACGACCAGGTGGACAATAGATAATAACAAATAAAACTGGTTTTTGGGACTTCCAATTTGGATGGACAAGACTAAGAGTCAAGCTTTCAAATGAATTAAAGCTCTGTCTGGGTTTTTGATTAATTAATAAGCTGGAATGGAAGATTGCTGCTAATCCTCCGCCTCGGCCCATGCTACGAGCGTTCTGGCAGTTAGTGTGACTCGGGGGTGTTGACTCATTTAAACTAACATATTCATCCTGCTGTAACCAGGTTTCTGTAAGGCAGAATAAATCAATATGTTGATCAATTATTATATCATTTACTAACAGGGACTTAGAAGAGAGAGACCTAATGTTTAATAGACCACATTTAACTGTTTTAGTCTGTGGTGCAGTTGAAGGTGCTATATTATTTTTTCTTTTTGAATTTTTATGCTTAAATAGATTTTTTGCTGGTTATTGGTGGTCTGGGAGCAGGCACCGTCTCTACGGGGATGGGGTAATGAAGGGATGGCAGGGGGAGAGAAGCTGCAGAGAGGTGTGTAAGACTACAACTCTGCTTCCTGGTCCCAACCCTGGATAGTCACGGTTTGGAGGATTTAAGAAAATTAGCCACATTTCTAGAAATGAGAGCTGCTCCATCCAAAGTGGGATGGATGCCGTCTCTCCTAACAAGACCAGGTTTTCCCCAGAAGCTTTGCCAATTATCTATGAAGCCCACCTCATTTTTTGGACACCACTCAGACAGCCAGCAATTCAGGGAGAACATGCGGCTAAACATGTCACTCTCGGTCCGATTGGGGAAGGGCCCAGAGAAAACTACAGAGTCCGACATTGTTTTTGCAAAGTTACACACCGATTCAATGTTAATTTTAGTGACCTCCGATTGGCGTAACCGACGTGAATTACAATCTTACCAAATTTACGCTTAGCCTTAGCCAGCAGTTTCAAATTTCCTTCAATGTCGCCTGCTCTGGCCCCCGGAAGACAACTGACTATGGTTGCTGGTGTCGCTAACTTCACATTTCTCAAAACAGAGTCGCCAATAACCAGAGTTTGATCCTCGGCGGGTGTCTCGCCGAGTGGGGAAAAATGGTTAGAAATGTGTACGGGTTGGCGGTGTACACGGGGCTTCTGTTTAGGGCTACGCTTCCTCCTCACAGTCACCCAGTCTGCCTGCTTTCCCGGCTGCTCGGGATCTGCTGGAAGGAAACTAACGGCGGCTAAGCTACCTTGGTCCGCACCGAGTACAGGGGCCTGGCTAGCTGTAGAATTTTCCACGGTGCGGAGCCGAGTCTCCAATTCACCCAGCCTGGCCTCCAAAGCTACGAATAAGCTACACTTATTACAAGTACCATTACTGCGAAAGGAGGCCGAGGAATAACTAAACATTTCACACCCAGAGCAGCAAAGTGCGGGAGAGACAGGAGAAGCCGTCATGCTAAATCGGCTAAGAGCTAGTAGCTGCGCTAAGCTAGCAGATTCCTAAAAACACACAAAGTGAATAATGTGTAAATAATTTAGAGGTGATTCAGCAGAGGGAGTGCTTTAGTTAAGGCACATGAAGATTACACTGTGAAACAAATCGTTATCTAGTTATCTAGATCAATCTAACTGCGCAGATTAAACAGCTAACAGATACAGCAAAACACCGCTGTGCTCCGGAACAGGAAGTGATACAATACCGCAGTGAGAGCCAACCACCAGTACAGGCAAGCAAGCAAGATCAATGCTGATTAGTTTTTTTTTTTAATTCTTTGATGCCCCGAAAGCCATCAGTAGACAGGGATTCAGTTCTTGTATTTCTCTGCACTTCAAAAGAGGCCATCGTCATAAATGTCAAAATAGTCACTCCAGCTGCTGATGTCTGGACAGAGCTGAGTCAGCAGCTGGAAGGCAAGATGTTTGCAACGGCCCTGTGCACTTTTGTGAAGTTGAACAGACACATTTGGTCAGCTTTAGAATTCAGTGAAAGTGATCCTGAAAGTACTGTTGACATGGAGTTAGACTCAGGTTGCATTTCCCCTGCACAAAAAGAGTGTTGGCTTTTCATCTTGAAGTACCTTTTGAGGAATGGGTTAAATTCATTCCTGAGAAAGTTGAATACAAAGACAAGTTTTCTCCATCTCAGAAAAGGGAATACACAGTTTTGAAGCCTGGCACTTGGACTCATGTCATAAATGACCTGATTTGGAAGAAGATAAAACACACATGCACATTTGTGTTCCAAAGAATCAAGGTCTATCCAGCTGTCACCAATAATTACACAGAGATTAGAGGCTACTGTAAGGAGTGTCATGGGCATTTTGAAATGACATGTGACAGAGAGCCACCAATTAATAGCCCAGTGATGCTCCAGTGTCACACACTAAATACAGATATCTCCCTGAACACTGGCCGTTTCAAGTGGTTCATTTCTGGAAACCTGCGTGAGCAGATTGCAAAAGAGCTGTGTGAAGGCAGGATGGAACCAGTTGTATGGAGGTCAGCAAAAGTAGCAGTGGATGTTGGAGATCCTGAGCCAAGCCACCTACGTAATTTGGCCACCCTGCAGAAAGCCAAACAACAGAAAAATGTTAATACTGTTCATTTTTCAATAAAGTAAAAAAAAAAACAATCCACACACCTAAATAAACCTTGAAGCAAATGCACTTAAAAAGCCCTGTAATTTCTGACGGCACCTGAATGCAGTAGCAGCACAGTGCGTGTCCCTGCCATCTTTGCACAAAAATAAAACTCTTAAAAATCAGAAACTAAAGCAGCACAAATGAAAATTTTAATGGCACAAACGAAGCACTAAAAAAAAAATAGACCAGTCTGGTTCATTTTGGCGCAAGCTGGGGGGGATGATGATGTCATCACTCAAAAATAAAACTCTTAATATATCTCAGAAACTAAAGCAGCACAAACAAAATTTTAACGGCACAAATCTGCACAAACAAGGCACAAGAAAAACAGACCAGTTTGGTTCATTTTGGAGCAAGCTGGGGGGGGGGATTGACCTTTGAATGATCTAAAAAAAATAATCTTTAATATCTCAAAAACCATAGCAGTGCAAATTAACGGCACAAACCAGCACAAACGAAGCAGTAACCACTCAATATGTTTGCTTGGATTTTGTACGTGGATGGGGGGTCAGCTTCACAGAGCTGTGAACCCACCTATGTAAGGTGTATCTGAATACTGCACCACATAAATAGCAGACAAATGCTGTGCTCACATTTAGACAGGATTCTGTTGGTCCACTGCCTAATCAATGCTCCTGAAAGCTTTGCCATAAAGTACTTTACTGTTTTTATTTCTTGAAGGTTGCTCTAAATGAAGTCCAAGACATTATCAGAGACTTGGAAATGTTTTGTATCCCACTCTGACTTTTCTAAAAAAAAAAAAAAGATGGCTGTAAGAGTGATGATTTTTATTCAAAATAATCCTCATGTTTAATTTGTAGAACAGGCATATGACAGGTGACTTGGGGGCAGTTGGAGAGCTGACAGGATGATGGTGGACAGACGCAGCAGCAAGAACACCGGGACACAACAAGTGTTGCATTAGAGAGCTTTGCTCTGTCTCACCTGTGAAGGTCTTGCTGTCAGACAGACGTTGGTGGTGTCTGTTTGTGCTTCTCCCACTGGTCTTTAGACAACCGGTTCTCAAAAAGCATTTGTAAGAAGCTGGAAATCCCACTGTTTGTCTGCTAACTGTGAAATAGATGAAATCATCACGTACCAATACTCAAACACAGTAAATATAGCAGCAGCTTTGTGCAGAGTAATAATGTAGATTTCAGGCTCTTTATTTAAAGTTAGATTTCTCTGAAGCTGGCAAGTATTCAAATCAAACATAGGCTGATGGAGTTCCACGTGAAGGCTGCTTACCTGCAACACAGCTGACAGAAGCTCAAAACCGTTCTGCATTTGGCCCAGTGTTGACTTCAGACAGGATATTTATTACATAACATTCACAGGGCATTTGAAAGTAAAAATCTATAACAAAATAAGTACTAAAATAAAACCTGAAGGCAAAACAAACATCTGTTTGCTATTAAATCACTGTGTTATTTCAGCATTTGTCCTCTTAAACAGTGTTTATGTGATTTACAGCAGGATGTGTTGTTTCACAGGCAGCCAAATAAATCCAGGTTTGTAACACAAATGCTTCCAAACGTCAGCGTCTTTGTTCTTATTGGTCGTTTTCTCAGGGTGCTCCATGCTGATGGAAGCAGAAGAAAGAGGAGAGGTTCACTCTTGGTCCGGGTCCTCCATGATGGACTGCAGAGCCTCCAATCCCTCCACAGACACAGTCAGACTGCCGACGACCACGCTGCTGTCCTCTATATCCAGTACTGTGGTACACAGACAGAAGGACATCAAGTTCACACAAAACAAATTCAATTCTGTCACTGATTCAGGCAGAAGATGGGTCTGTGTGCCTTGTCTTCACAACATATTACTGTGAAGTTGACTATTGGTCAATGGACTGCATTTATATAGCACTTTCATACCTGATACAGATGCTCAAATGGCTTTACAAAGATGCATCACATTCACTCATTCACACACTCAGACACTGATATCAGCATGCTGCCATACAAGGCCCTCAACTGCACCCTGGGAGCAACATGGGGTGCCGAAGGGCCCTTAGTGATTTTCCGGTTGCGACCAAAATTTGAATGGAGGATTCTCTAATCACAAACCCACTTTAACCTCTCTCCAATCCTGATTCACTATAGTCACATTAGCTACAAGCAACAAAGGTAAAGTGATGACTTGACATTCATTTTTAACCAAATGGCCATTTTGCAATGACAGACAACGGTCACACCTTTAAACACTTTCTGGTGTTTTTGTAACTAGATAATATCTGTGAAGTGATTTACAAGACATCTTATGGAGATGTTAGCATGCTAACTAGCAGTGGTGGGCACAGTTCAGCTAATCCGATAGCAGATAATTATCGAAGCTAATGTTTTTGCTAGTGGATTAGCTTTTCAGATAAGTTTTAAGACCAATTTTCTTCCGATAAATGTATTTCCGATAACTTTCTTTGCTGGTAAAGTGAGCAAAGGTTAACAGTCAAAAACGTTTGTAAACCCCAAAATCTAGTCTGTCTGATATGTGTTTATTTATGGCAGACTAGCTGTCGCTTGCTGATGACATCATCAATAAGCACAAAATGTGATTGGCTGGTTGACACACAAGCATTGTGGGTAGTGTAGTTCAGGTTCACTTTGGACGTTACAGTGTTTCGGTTCCTTGTCCCTTGGAAATCTGCTGCAAAACCCATCACGCATTGTGCAAAAAGTATTATTTAAATATCTAAAGAACACTGGATTACTTCATCACATCTAAACAAATGACTATGGCTGCCAGGAGTTAAGGTTTTGTAAAATCTCAGCAATCACTCACCAGCCCGGTAGGTGGCGGTAAATGCACCTTAAACTGGTGCTGTCCGCCATTTGAGCCAAAAGAAGAAGAAGTCGGACTAAAACTGACTAATTTTAACATTATTATTATTTTATTTCTTTGTGGCGGATGGTATCGCCAAGACTCGGTGGGAGAGAGGAACTCTCGAGGCGCAGCTGTGTACAGACTGGGACGTTTCTTCACCGTTTAGACCGTTTTGGATAATCTCAGGATGATTATTTTTTTCAGATGAATCCCACTGAAACTAACAGGTAAGAATTTATACTTACTACATGTATTTTACTCTGCCAATCAATGGATGTATTTCGGTTGTTTGAGCCACAGGGTTGAAAGCGTGTGAAAAACTGCGGCAGCTTTTAGCTCGTAAATGACGGTGTATCTAATACAGAGATAAAATGTGACTTCTAATACTGTGTTTTACTGCTTTTGAAAAATGATGACAGTGTTTGTGGTTTTATTTTTTTATTCATTCATTTTTTGTGCGTTCTTGTGTGTTTGTGATCCTTGAATTTACCCAGCAGCTCCTGTGGCGCTTAAAGTGAAACTGGTTTATCAGAAGCCGACAGTGTAATCTGATGTAGCCGCGTCCGAATCAATAATAGTTATTGGTTATCTGTAATAAAGATACATTTTTTAAGCAGCTTATCGGTTTATCGTCATAAAGATAACTTTTCAGTTATCTGATTAATGGTTATCGAAGCTAACTTTTTGGTTAGCTGTGCCCACCGCTGCTAACTAGTAACACAGAAATGACACTGTGAAAGATGTTGGAATGAAACAAATCAAACAAACTTTGGTTGTGTCAAGCAGTCAAGTACAGAGGAAAAACTCATAGTGAGAGTAGTGTCAATGCCTTTTTGCCCAGTTCAACTGAACTGGGCAAAAAGGCATTTAAAGTTGCTGCCCCATCCACATGGAACATTTTGCAGAAGGATTTGAAATTGACGCATCTTGTAACTTTGGGGGAATTTAAAACAATCATTATGGACAGAGAAATAAGGACAATTGGATTGTGTAATTGCACTTTGTAACTATGTATTGCAATTCTGTTTTTTGAATGTGTGTGTCTTCTGTTTGATGTAACCACTTTGCTTTTGTGCTGCCGTCTTGGTCAGGTCACTCTTGAAAAAGAGGTTTTGGAGTTTTTTACCATATATATATATATATATATATATATATATATATATATATATATATATATATATATATATTAAACCCATACATTAAGACCATTGTTACAATTAACAAAAGCAGTATTAATGGCTGAGGGCCAAATATGCCCAACTATTTATTGTAAGAGAACATGGTTACTGGCTTCCCTGAAAAGTCAATTTTCATTAAATTTACACTTCCCCAAGTGCCTTATTGGTTCCGCTATTTCACTTTGCATAGTGTTACAAGAGGCTGAATTATGAAAAATAAAGAAAAAAAAAAGATATTGGTATTTAGGTATTTTTAATTTTGATGTAAGAAGAAAACATGAATAGAAACCTACTTTCCATATCTCAGCATTTTTAAATCTTTTGAGACTGATTCAAGACATTTTAATACCAATTCAGGCCTTATTTTTAGACAAACAAATGCAATGGTTTTTAAGACTTTTTAAAGAATGGGAACCCTGGGTTTTTGGCAGTGCTTTATAACATTGCTCCTCAGGGACCCCTAACCTGCACATATTTCATCTGCACATATTTTCTCCCGGCTCTAACAAAACCTGATTAGCTCATTCAGGTGTGTACAACCACCTTTACAGTATTCTTTATTTATGTCGGCCTAATAGATTTGGCAAGTAAGAATCCAAGTAAATAGGTTACTTTTTTATTGATTTTAAACCATTTCATCTTACCGACTTGAACATTTCAATTTGACTGTGCGTATGCCACCGTCAATGCAGGTACTGTACTCAACAGCTGCAGAAGGAAGCAATTTGCTTCTGCGTTTTGCTTTTGGAGCAATCACTCATGTAGAATCTGCCTACAGCATGCATTTGCAGTACTGATGGCAGAGAGGGAATGCTTCAGAGATTAAATCAAACACAGCGTTTGAGTCAGAAAAAGTGTTGATCTTGCAGAACAATTGCAATATCATTCCAGTGACATGTAGTAGTGGTATGTGCATGTTTCACAAGCAAAGAATAAAATTAAAAAAGTATTTTCAGCCAGCAAAGACTTTTCAAGTTGATTAAGAATCTCACAGAGGGAGCTGCGGTCTCTGTGTATCCTGAGGCTGACAGTGACCAGCAACTATGTGAAGACTTTGCAAATTTCTTTATTGATAAAATAGATAAAATAATGAGTGACATTGAAACCATTATTCAGTCAGATTATATTCCTGATATGGGCCAATACTCTGGCTGTGCAACTAGTGATGATCATCTCACTGACTTTAAAATGTTATCAATAGATGATGTCATGAAACTTATTAACAGGTCAAAAACTAAGTCATCACAGTTAGACCCAATACCGACATCTCTACTAAAACAGTGTCTGGATGTATTGATCCAGCCAATTACTGATATAGTGAACACTTCCCTACGTGAGGGTGTCTTCCCTAGTAATTGGAAGATCGCTTTGATAATACCATTGTTGAAGAAGACGGGGCTGGAACTCATTTTCAAGAACTTCAGACCTGTCAGTAACTTGTCCTATATGTCGAAGCTGGTGGAGAAGGCTGATTTGTCTCAGTATGTTGCTCATTTGAGGCAGATTGATAGATTTTTTAGCAAGAATTCAGCATATAAGGAGTCCCACAGTACAGAGACATTATTGGTGAAAATTAATTCTGATATTATCAACAATATGGACTCTCAGAAGGTGACGTTATTAGTCCTATTGGACTTGTCCGCAGCCTTCGATACTGTGAGTTTAGACATTTTTACCAGCATATTCCCGAGCCAGCTTCAGATCTCAGGAAACGTACTCTCCTGGTTCCAGTCCTATTTACAGGATAGGGACCAGCGTGTCATTATACACGGTGCCATCTCTGATCATTACAGACTGAAGTATGGTGTCCCCCAAGGAAGCTGTGCTGGTCCGGTTGTCTTCTTGGGTTATCTGTGTGCCTTGTATGATATCATGGAGAAACATCTGCCAGTGGTCCAGGTCAGTGGATACGCAGATGACAATCAGCTGTATCTGTCGTATAAGCCTGGAGACCACACTTCTGAGACCAGTGCCATTAACAGTCTCTGTGCTTGTATCTCGGAGGTTAGAGCATGGATGCTCTTTCACCGTTTGAAGATAAATGACACAAAAACTGAGTTCACGTTACTTAGAATGCCTCAACAGCTTGCAAAAGTAACTATACATGACAATGAAGTTGGAAATTCACATGTGAAGCCAGTACAATCTTTGAAAAGTCTTGGTGTCATGTTTGATCAACAACTTAGAATGACAAATCATGTAAATTACATCTGTCAGAAAGGTTATCATCAGTTGAAACGAATAAGACAAATAAGAAAATATTTGGATAAATCTGCCACGGAGAGAACTGTGCATGCTTTTGTGACCTCTAATATAGACTATTGCAATGCTCTGCTCTATGGAACACCAAAGTGTGTTATCAATAAGCTGCAAAAACTGCAAAATTGTGCAATGAGTGGTGTGTGGGGCCAGGAAATACGATCATGTCACACCGTTGTTGAAAGATCTCCACTGGTTACCGGTGAAATATCGTATTTCCTTTTAAGATTGCCCTTCTGACATATAAATGTCTGAACGGGCTAGCACCACCTTACTTAAGAGATCTTATTAAAGTGTACAGCCCACAGCGTACCCTACGATCCAGTAGCCAGCTCAACCTGAAGGTTCCTAGATGTCGAACTCAGGTTGGGACTCGAGCTTTCACACATGCTGCGACACGTGTGGAACTCTCTACCCAGTAACGTTAAAATCCTAGATTTGGACAATTTTAAGAGACACTTAAAGTTATATTATTTTAAACAAGCATTTTAAGCTATTAATTATATTTTATCATTTTAGTTATATCTGTGTTTTACTTTTATTTTAATTCAATTTATTGTAAGTGCATTGAGATGTTTATTATTATGCACTAAACAAATAAACTGTTAAACTGTGATATACATTAGTCCTCCCAAATAGGGGCACCACTCAGAACATTATTTATTTATTTTTTCAGGAGCTCATTGGACTCCCAGCCCTCAGCTCATGGCGGGCACAGCACACACACTGTGATCTGAATGATCTCAGGAAGACCAGTGTGTACATTATTACAACAGAGTCGGCCCTGTATTTTTCAGATGTCCTTTCTGGGGGAGGGGACCCTGTCTTATATTTGGGCCTGATCCTGCACTTCAAATGATAGTATGCTGAAATAAAAAAGTGTGTGTGTACTAACTGTTCACAGCCGTCTCTGTTAAATCCTGTTGTTTCTCCAGAATTTCAGGAATGCTCACGAAGGCCACCCCGACATCTTCACACTCCCTGTGCTGCTGCTCCTCCTCGGGTGGTTCACTCACCACCGTGAACCGGATTCTGTCCAGGCACAACAGTCAAGTGCAGTAGTGATAAGAGCAATAATGTTTTCACATCAACACATATGGGTCTCTTGTTTAAGTGCAGACAAAATCATAGCCTTCTGTTTCACTGGTATATCTACAATCTACAGAAACCAGAATAATCTACAGGTGATTACATTAAAGGAAAAACAACAGTGATTTAGTAGCTGAGTCACCACAGGGTCATTCGAAGGTCCACTACCGTTGCTTTTTAAGGTTAATCCTAAAACTAATTTATTTTCTGTTGCTTATAACTATGTGTGGTTTTATCCTGTATTACTTTATTAATTTGTGTTGATTTGTATATGTTTGTACTTGAATATTAACTTGTACTATGATATTTACTTTTTTTTTTTACTTTAACATTTGATGTTTTTATGATGGAAATGACTAGAAATTTTCTGACTGAAAGTGTTATATAAATAAATGTATATATTAATTAATTAATTAATTGTTATTATGACAACATTATTACATCGATAGCAATTTTTTTATTTTTCAACCATTTAAGCATATCAAATGTGCCGAAAACATTAGCATATCAGTGTACATCTGAACAAAACTACCTTGTTTTATTTTATATGATTTAGAAAACACCCACACACCCAAGAGAAAAATATAGTGTGGCTAATATTGAAGAAATAAGGTCAGATTTATTAATCTTGGCTAGAAAGCAACCAAGAGCATCTTGAACCAATTGAAAACTTCTTTTACTGCTGTGTGGGAAGACAAGAAATAGAATAGAAAAAAAAATTCAATAATGAAATCTGGATGAAACATCAGAATAAAACATAACTTTACTGTCCAGCCAAAGCCAGAAAAATATCAAAGCAAATATGATCAAGAGAAATAAACATCACATTAACCTGTTATCACTGCTTTACTTTGCTCAATGTTTAGTATAAAATTTCATTATGAAATCATCAGCACTCAATGAAGTTTATATCTTTATTATATTGCGGCAGCAGAACGAGGGTTTTCCTTACCTCTCCATTTGCCTATTGCGTCCCTGCAGAACTGTCTTCAACAATTGTCGTCTGGCACCATTGTTTTCCATATCCATCGGAATTACTGGCAGGGTGGAAAATTAAGAAATGAGTAGGAGGGGTCAACCTTTCAGATACAATGTAGTTACTTTCATGTGTGTATGGTGGAACAAATACAGAACTGTACGATGCAGGACTGTTTTCTTAGTATACCAATTCTACATGCAATTAAATGAAAGACGACAACCGCAGTAACACAACACCCTGGGAATCAGAGAGGCTCCGTGATGGGTTTTTTTTCCACATGCAGTGAGGCAAATAAGTATTCAATCCACTTTCGATTTTGTAAGTTCTCCCACTTACAACCCCAATTCCAATGAAGTTGGGACGTTGTGTAAAATGTAAATAAAACAGAATACAATGATTTGCAAATCCTCTTCAACCTATATTCAATTAAATACACCACAAAGACAAGATATTTAATGTTCAAAGTGATAAACTTTATTGTTTTTGTGCAAATATTTGCTCATTTTGAAATAGATGCCTGCAGCATGTTTCAAAAAAGCTGGGACAGTGGTATGTTTACCACTGTGTCAATGAGTGTTTGGGAACTGAGGACACTAATTGTTCAGTATTCATTTTATTTATACACCAAGCCATAACTCAGCAATGCTTTATTTTCCAAGACCTCCTCCGCCTGACGGCATCATTGTGCTTGAGTAGAGAGGTGAGCTTCATAGCATCCCTCAACTTGCGTTTGTGCTGGAAGGCATGTAGTAAACAGGTGCTGACTCATTGTTTGGGTCTGTCATCCCTTTTAATGCTTCCAAAAGTGATCATATCAGCTTGTTAGTAGTTGCAAGTGTACCAGAGACAATCCTGGAATTTATCGGTTATCTGTAACTTCCGATACATTTTTGTGTGGTTTATCTTTATCAAAGATAACTTTTAAGTTATCTGATTATCTGTTACCGAAGTTACTTTTTTGTTTATCTGTGCCCACTACTGGGTATATCTAAGTATCTTAAAAAAAAAAAAAAAAAAAGCTTTTTTATCTATTTTATCTATGTATTTTTTATCATGCTAATATTTGTTCGGCCTTTGGTCTTATGCTTCTCTTGGCATTTCATGTTATTCACTGTTGGTGTTTCTGTCACTGATTTCTCTTGCTTCTGTCTGCTTTGTTTTTATCTCGCTGCCCTCTCTTACACATGCCTTCACTCATCTTCGTCTCTTTCTTCCACAACCCCTTCCTGAAAGTTCCCCTCACTTGTGTCTAATTTTCTGTGATTACCACCTCTGTTATTTAAGCCTTGTGTGTTTTGTCCTTCACTGCCAGTTTGTTCCAGACTCTTGTTACAGTACTGATTGCCTTTGTCGTTTTTCAACCTTGCTTAGTTTTTTGGATCACGCTTTTGTCTCTGCCCATCGACCTCTGTATCCCTGTGTTTTGATCTCCGCTTGTTTTTTGATCACGCCTCTGCCTAACACCTGTCTGTTACCTCTGCCATGCTGACTGCCACCCTGTGTACTGAGCACTGCCTGTTTATCAGATGAAGCTTTTTAAATAATCTGTGTGTGAGTGTGCCATTGTGTCCCCACACTCTCTGAGCCACATCGCCTTGTACCATGACAAAAATATCATGCATCATTGTATCATGTAGCCATGGTCATTAGAATATTGTTACCTTTGCTGTAGTTGTAGTTGATGCTGCTGCCATGTTGGGGTTTGGGCAGTGATAATGGGGTTTCCTCTGTGGGCAGATCCAGGAAAGAATACTCTACAAACAGACACACCACACTGCTGTCCTGGGCAACACGAGACTCTGGTCTCAGTGTCAGAGACACAATCTCCACTCGTACTCGCTCTGAGGCCTGAGAAGGAACATGTCGATCCACATTATGTTTACAATTTTATGTATCAACTCCTTTCAATAACACAGCCAGGTCCCCATGTCTCTTTAATTAATTCTGAATCTACCAGAATTCAAAATTAATTCAAAATGTAATTTAAAAGCAGTTCCGTTCCTGAATATCATTAAATTATGAAGTTAATGTTGTTGTTGTCGTTGTCGGATGCGGATACAGCCAGTTCCGCATCTGTATTTGGCACAGGTTTTACGCCGGATGCCCTCCCTGACGCACCTCCAGTTTTACTTGGAGAAACACACACAGCCTCTGTCGTTCCAAAGAGGTCTCCCGTCCAAGTACTAACCAGATCCTGCACTGCTTAGCTTCTGAGATCTGATGGGAGCAAACTGGATGCTTAAGTTCTGAAGAAATACAGCCCGATTTTTTTACAAATTGAAGAACACAGAAAAGACACAATGTATTTTTTTTAAGTAATAAGTGGTCACCGTGGTTTATTTATGTGACAGTGGGCTGAAAGGTTGTGCCTCCTATGTGGAAATTTCAATAACAAGCATGAAACTCACATCAATTACATATCTGCTTAAAGCTCGGAACACTTCCTATCAGGGAGTATCATTACTTTTCCATGCAGTCACCCTCTCTTTCCACAAATTTACTCAAACACCGGACAAGACTTGCATTAAGTCAGTGAAGAAATTGGGTGTCTTGGATCTGAATCAGCGATGCACAGCTGCTTGAATATGCGAAGAGAAGAAAAAACTAAACAGTGGAGAAGAGGTAGAAAAAGACCAAAAACAGACGTATTGTGCAAAATCTGCCACCATAAATTCCAAGAAATTACAATCCCAATTCCAATGAAGTTGGGACGTTGTGTAAAATGTAAATAAAAACAGAATACAATGATTTGCAAATCCTCTTCAACCTATATTCAATTGAATACATTACAAAGACAAGATATTTAATAAAAAAGAAAAATAACTGGTGCAACACAGGAATACGTGCCAGAAAATTTAATAAGGTGCTGAAAGCAAAAAATGTTCAACGAGACTAACATTTCGATGTGAGAGTCACATCTTCCTCAGAGTCCTGGCACCTGTTCTGGCACTTATTCCTGTGTTGCACCAGTTATTTTTCTTTTTTACTAATTAGTCCTACTTGGTTGCACCAGACTTGTTTGTGCTATACAGAAGCGCGGTGAACTCTGTGTTTTTGCTCTACAAGATATTTAATGTTCAAACTGATAAACTTTATTGTTTTTGTGCAAATATTTGCTCATTTTGAAATGGATGCCTGCAACATGTTTCAAAAAAGCTGGGACAGTGGTATGTTTACCACTGTGTTACATCACCTTTCCTTCTAACAACACTCAATAAGCGTTTTGGAACTGAGGACACTAGTTGTTGAAGCTTTGTAAGTAGAATTCTTTCCCATTCTTGCTTGATGTACGACTTCAGTTGTTCAACAGTCCAGGGTCACCGTTGTCGTATTTTGCGCTTCATAATGCGCCACACATTTTCAATGGGTGACAGGTCTGGACTGCAAGCAGGCCAGTCCAGTACCCGCACTCTTTTACTACGAAGCTATGCCGTTGTAACACATGCAGAATGTGGCTTGGCATTGTCTTGCTGAAATAAGCAGGGACGTCCCTGAAAAAGATGTTGCTTGGATGGCAGCATGTGTTGCTCCAAAACCTGGATGTACCTTTCAGCATTGATGTGCCATCACAGATCCTGGCTTTTGAACTTTGCGCTGGTAAGAATCTGGATGGTCTTTTTCCTCTTTCGTCCAGAGGACAAGACATCCATGATTTCCAAAAACAATTTGAAATGTGGACTCATCAGACCACAGCGCACTTTTCCACTTTGTCTGTCCATTTCAAAAGAGCTCGGGCCCAGAGAAGGCGGCGGCGTTTCTGGATGTTGTTGATGTATGGCTTTTGCTTTGCATGGTAGAGTTTTAAGTTGCACTTGTAGATGTAGCGACGAAGTGTGTTCACTGACAATGGTTTTCTGAAGTGTTCCTGAGCCCACACAGTAAGATCCTTTCACAATGATTTTTAATGCAGTGCCGCCTGAGGGATCGAAGGTCATGGGCATTCAATGTTGGTTTTCGGCCTTGCCGCTTACGTGTAGAAAGTTCTCCAGATTCTCTGAATCTTCTGATTATATTATGGACTGTAGATGATGGAATCCCTAAATTCTTTGCAATTGAACATTGAGAAACACTGTTCTTAAACTGTTGGACTATTTTTTTCACGCAGTTGTTCACAAAGTGGTGATCCTCGCCCCATCTTTGCTTGTGAACGGCTGAGCATTTGGGGATGCTCCTTTCATACCCAATCATGACACTTACCTGTTCCCAAACAGGTGTTCTTTAAGCATTCATCAACTTTCCCAATCATGTGTTGCCCTGTCCCAGCTTTTATGAAGGGTATTGTAGGCATCCATTTCAAAATGAGCAATATTTGCACAAAAATAGTAAAGTTTATCAGTTTGAACATCTTGTCTTTGTGGTGTATTCAACTGAATATGGGTTGAAGAGAAACACCCCAACCCCCAGCTGACCCCCAGTTCAGTCAGAACAGTCACATAATTCCATAAAGAACAGTGGTGAACAGTGACCAATGTAAGTTCAGTTTGGCAACACCTGACCTCTCAAGCTCCATCAGGTTGGATGGGGAGTGTCGGTGCACAGCCATTTTCAGATCTCTACAGGGATGTTCAATTGGATTCATGTTTGGGCTCTGGCTGGGCCACTCAAGGACATTCACAGAGTTGTCCTGAAGCCACTCTTTTGATATCTTGGCTGTGTGCTTAGGGTCACTGTCCTGATTAAAGATGAACTGTCGCCCCAGTCTGAGGTCAAGAGCGCTCTGGAGCAGGTTTTCATCCAGGATGTCTCTGTACATTGCTGCATTCATCTTTCCTTCAATCCTGAGTAGTCTCCCAGTTCCTGCCACTGAAAAACAGCCCCACAGCATAATGCTGCCACCACCACGCTTCACTGTAGGGATGGTGCCTGGTTTCCGCCAAACATGATGTCTGACATTCACATCAAAGAGTTCAATCTTTGTCTCATCACATCAGAGAATTTTGTTTCTCATGGTCAGAGTCCTTCAGGTTCTTTTTGGCAAACTCCAGGTGAGCTGCCACGTGCCTTATACAAAGGAGTGGCTTCCATCTGGCCACTCTACCACACAGGCCTGATTGATGGATTGCTGCAGAGATGGTTGTCCTTCTGGAAGGTTCTCCTCTCTTCACTTGGTCACCTCTCTGACTAAGACCCTTGTCCCCCGATCTTTTGACGGGCAGCCAGCTCTAAGAAGAGTCCTGGTGGATCTGAACTTCTTCCGTTATGGTTGATGGAGGCCACTGTCCTCACTGGGACCTTCAAAGCAGCAGAAATGTTTCTGTACCCTTCCCTAGATTTGTGCTTCGAGACAGTCCTGTCTCGGAGGTCTACAGATAATTCCTTTGAACTCATGCTTGGTTTGTGCTCTGACATGCACCGTCAACTGTGGGACCTTGCATGTAGACAGGTGTGTGTCTTTCCAAATCATGTCCCATCAATTGAATTTATCCCAGGTGGACTCTAATTAAGCTGTAGAAACATCTCAAGGATGATCAGTCGAAACAGAATGCACCTGAGCTCAATTTTGAGCTTTATGGCAAAGGCTGCGAATACTTATGTACATGTGATTTCTTAGTTTTTTGTATTTTTAATAAATTTGCAAAAATCAAAAAAAAAAAAAAACCTTTTTCACATTGTCATTATAGGGTATTGTGTGTATAATTTTGAGGAAAAAAAAAAATACTAATTTCATCCATTTTGAAATAAGGGTGTAACATAATAAAATGTGGAAAAAGTGAAGTGCTGTGAATACTTTCCAGATGGACTGCACATCAATATTACACTTATTTTTGTACAGGCAAAACTTGGTTCTTCCTCGGCAAAATAAAAACTTCTTAAAAAGGCTCAGTTTTTTTTACAGAGCTTCAGAATGGAGTGTTTCACCTAATAACGTTAAGGATTTAACCTGTACACTTTTTGGACATCCACATGAATGATTAGATGAGTATTTTTTGTTTGTGTCTTGTGTTAGTGTATTGATGATAGTATTGTTTGTTTTTCTATCCTTGCCATGAATTTACTTATGCTTTTTTTTTGGGGGGGGGGGGGGGGGGGGTTGTTTATTGTGGCTAGATTTTATGTGTGAGTGAGGACTCCAGGATGATTAGCCATCACTTGGGCAGAAGCTAATGCGGATCTCAATATATAAACAAATAAAATCTTTCTACCTCCAAAGTAATAGTGTGTTAATCATGGTGACTTGGGATCACCACACTTAACATACATATGAGGGAGCAACTGAGAAAGTTTCAGCCTAACCCAGAAACTCAAACAGTTATTGCGCTCACAAGATTTTTACAAAGTGTGCACCAGTGCTCTTGACTTTTGACCATAAAAATCAATAGTGTATGGTGATGGTGATGCCAAATCACCATGCTACATGCATACCAAGTTTGGTGACAATCAGGAAAGAAGTTTATTGTGCTCATGAGGTTTTTTACAAAGTACACTCCAACAACCTTGATCTTTGATCCCGAATCAACAGGCTTCTTGGGATCACTACACGTAAGACATTTGGTGACAATCAGGCCAGGAAAACTGAACTTGCTCACAAGTGAAAAGTCACATGACTGACTGATTGACTGACTCACTTAAAGACATCTAACCCACCGGCTACATCACACAAAAAACACCTACGTTTAAGCTCAATTTATGTAACTCCTTATCCGCAAATCTGTAGCCATGTAGAGCCCTCTGCGTCATTGCGAACCCCCTCAGAGCCCCTTTCCATAGCCTAATACGCACCTCAAAAAAATTGTAAGAAGACGGAAACCACACGGGCTGTGATTGGTCCGCTAACTACATCATTTCTGGACTCTCACTTATCTGATTTTAAAATCAACAACTTTATGGGATAGTAGGCCAGTCTTCATGAAAAGTATTGTGCCCCCTACTGCTCTGGCAGTGAGCTGCAATGCGACACCCACCAACCTGGACGGAGAACTTTGAAAGGTTCACAACTAAGTTGAATTGATTGCGTGACCACAAAGGTACAGAGCAGTAGAAGCATAAAAAGGCCTTTACTGAAATAAAAACTTCAACTATGTAGAGTTTAAGGATTTCTGTCACTCACATCAATATGTAGTAATAAATGACCCCACAAAACATGACATATCTTGTGTTCACACTGTCTGGAATGAAACAGAAGTCAAAGTAAATGTAACAATCACTTTTTTTAAAATTTACATTTTCCATGTTCTCCCAACTTTTTCTGATTTTGGGTTGTAAAACTGAAAAGCATGAAGACTCAAAAACAAATGTGCTGGAAGACATTTCAATGGACGGACATCAACAGGTACTTGCACACACTGACTCTGAGCAAAGTCTGTACAATATAATCATGGCCACAGATGACTGACCTTCCTCCTCGTTGCTTGTCCAAAAACGATACAGTCATCACTGTCAGACTGCATTGATTCTCTCCGACCTTCCATGACTTCTGAAACTTCTTTAACATCTGGTTGGATCCAAACAGAAAATAAGGAGAAAAGATGTAAATGTGCGATTAATCAAAGGCTCAATAGTTTGATTCCTGATTCTTGATAAAGTTAAACACAGATATTCACTCGACCTGGAGGAGCTCTGACTGTGTGAAGAAGTAGGTGACTGACATTTTAATGGATCTCTTCACCTGCTGCATGTCGGTTTTTCATATAAACAATGCACATTGCATCAACCTGGACTTACCCGGATGCCCAACACGGAATCAAGGGCTTTCACAGCATTAGCTGATAGCACATTTTTCATGATATGTGCAGATAGTTACGGCACAGACACGGACACTTTTTCTGCTCCTTATTTGGTTGGACAGCTCCTGTCTGTCTGTCTGGAGCTTGAAGTCCCACAGAAGCTCCAGTCCATATTTTGCACAAATGTTCCTGTACACTATTTCCAATACTTGGCTGTGCCTCTCACTGCATGCTGTCCCAGCTAGCATCTTGCACCCTGGCCCCCTGTGCTGGACTGTCACAGGGGCATCTTTGCATAGCGGTCATCTTGTGCTGCTGTCATCAGACTACTGAAATCCTGGTGCTCAGGGATTGTTCTTGTCCTGACATAATCAGAGGTTCTGAGGTGTGCTTAAGACCAGGCTTTGCTAGCCATTGGTATGATTTCTTGATGTCAGCCACCCCATCTATCTGCTGGTGATACATCTGATAGAGGGGTCTGGTCTTCCATAATGTCTCCTCTTCCTCTTCACCACTCTCTGTCTTCCAGCGTCAGAGGTACAACTACTCATTTTGTGATTTGTACCTGGGGACCAGCTTCTTGGCATAATCTTGGATGCTATTTGACTACTCTGATATTTGTTTGTTAAGATGGTAGTCAAGTTGTCATTTTGAAAGTAGGATATCTGTTGTGTGGGCCGCCAGAAGAGGAGGTACTGCTGGCCCACCACCAGAGGGCGCCCTGCCTGAAGTGCGGGCTTCAGGCACGAGAGGGCGCTGCCGCCTCAGGAACAAGCCGTGGTGACAGCTGTCATCCATCATCCGTGACAGCTGTCACTAATCATCACATCTGGTATAAAAGCAGGAAGACACCTCCACCAAACTACCGAGATATCATCTTCATCTGGAAGTAATATCCTCAGCCATTTGTGATTGCAATATTTGTTATTGTGAGTGTTTGCAGGAGTACCGGTCCGATTAGTGGAGGCTGTGCAAGACGGCGCTCTTTTTCTTCTGAGGGACCGCTGCAAAGTGTTGAGAGAGAGGTGGAGGTGGAATTCCCACCAGGATTGTTACTGGGTGTTCACACACCCACCCTTTGACTGTCTTTTGCTTTCTGCAGCAGTACCAGATCCGACACGCCGGGAAGGGTGGCCACCTGGGGATTCCGGGACTTGGCGGCTCCAGTATTCCTCGGGTTCGGTGGTGGTGGAAATCGTGTGGTTCCGGTTCATTTCCAGACGGGCGTCTCCTATCGTCGAGCCTGCCCACACGACACCTTTATTAATTGACTGTTGCACATTCTGAATCTGCTGTGTTTGGTTGTGCATTCACAACAGTAAAGTGTTATAATTTTGACTCCTTCCATTGTCTTCATTTACGCCCCCTGTTGTGGGTCCGTGTCACTACACTTTCCCAACAGGATATCTCGGCCAGCGTCATGGACTCCGAGGGGCATCACCAGGCTGTTGAACAACCAATGGGAGAGCAGGGAGCGCAGGCATCTGCAGGAGGCGTGATTGGTGAGCTACAGCATATTCTCACCGCCTTTATGGCTCGCATGGATCAAATAGCCGAGCAAAACATCCTCCTGAACCGCAGGGTGGAGGCTCTCTCCGCGCAAGTGGCGGCGAGCGCTCAGGGCGCTGCTGCAGCTCCTCCTCCTGTCGATCCTGTGCTAGATGTTAATGTTCCAGTGGTGGTTCAACAACCCCTCCCACCATCCCCTGAAGCATACATAAGCCCTCCTGAGCCGTACGGAGGTTGTGTGGAGACGTGCGCGGACTTTCTTATGCAGTGTTCACTTGTCTTCGCACAACGTCCCATCATGTACGCGTCAGACGCAAGCAAAATAGCTTATGTGATTACTCTGCTTCGGGGAGAGGCACGCGCTTGGGCTACGGCGCTTTGGGAGCAAAATTCACGGCTCCTTCACACATACACTGGGTTTGTGAGGGAGTTCAGAACTGTGTTTGATCACCCTAACAGGGGAGAGACCGCTTCAACTGTGCTGCTGTCGATGAGACAGGGGCGCCGAAGCGCAGCTGCTTATGCAGTCGACTTCCGCATCGCGGCTGCGAGGTCCGGCTGGAATAACGCTGCGCTCCGCGCCACCTTTGTAATCAGACTGTCGTCAGTCCTAAAGGAGCACCTAGTGGCCAAGGATAAACCGCGGGAATTAGATGGGCTTATTGATCTCGTTATACGGTTAGACAATCGGTTGGAGGAACGCCGTCAGGAACGAGACGAAGGGCGTGGCCGGGAGCGCACCGTCCCTCTTCCTTCCGGGTCCGAGAAAGGTCCGCCCTTCCCACGCTCCCTGGCCTCTACGTCCCGTGGGACGACAGCTCCCCCTGCTGACAAAGCTATGGACACGAGCAGGGCCTCATTTAGACCACCTAATAGACAGAGGAGGTTCCACGCGGGGCGTGTTTTGTTTGCGGCTCAATGGAGCATCAATTGAGAGGACTGCCCCGAACGGTTTAAACAATAAACGCCCGCCCCTAGAAACTGGGCTTAGGGTGGGCCAAGAAATTCACATGGGACACACACATATTGCCGCACGACTCCCAGTTACAATCCTTAGTGGGGATTTAACCCTTCAGGCCCCAGCACTGGTAGACACAGGGTCAGAAGGGAATCTGTTGGACAGCAGATGGGCCAGGGAGGTAGGGCTCCCTCTGTGGCGCTACCTACACCACTGCAGTGTGCGAGCACTAGATGGCACCCTACTCCCTTTAATCACACACAAGACACCACCAGTAACTCTGGTAGTGTCAGGAATCATAGGGAGGAGATTGAGTTTTCGTGACTCCGTCTACCTCCCGTGTGATTCTGGGGTTCCCCTGATGATGAAACACAATCCCCGGATTGATGGCCGTCCGGGGTGGTGGTACAGTGGAGCGAAACCTGCCATCGGAGGTGTTGGGATCCTCGGTTCCTCCCTGTTTCCCAGGCTAAGGAGCAGGTCCAAGTTCCCCCCCCAATCTGTCGGCGGTGCTGGTTGAGTACCACGATCTTGCTGACGTTTTTAGCAAGGATCGGGCACTCACTCTTCCCCCGCACCGTCCGTATGATTGTGCCATCGATTTGTTGCCAGGCGTGGAGTTCCCGTCCAGCAGGCTGTACAACCTCTCCCGACCTGAGCGCGAATCAATGGAGACCTACATCCGGACTCCTTAGCTCCGGGCTGATCCGTAACTCCACCTCTCCGATGGAGCAGGTTTCTTTTTTGGGGCAAAAAGATGGCAGTCTTCGTCCATGCATTGATTATCAGGGGCTGAACGAGATCACGGTTCGCAACCGATACCCGTTGCCTTTGTTGGATTCAGTGTTCCCCCCCTGCATGGAGCCCAAAATCTCACACAAGTTGGATCTTAGGAACGCATACCACCCTAGTTCGGATCCGGAAGGGAGACGAATGGAAGACGGCATTTATCACCCCCGTTAGGTCATTTTGAGTACCTGGTCATGCCGTCTGGCCCTACACTAACGCCCACCGCGACGTTCCAAGCTTTGGTTAATGACGTCTTGCGGAACTTCCTGCACCGATTCGCTTCGTATATCTGGATGATATACTCATCTGTTCTCCGGAACCTGAGACCCATGTACGGCAAGTACGTCAGGTCCTGCAGCGGTTGTTGGAGAACCGGTTGTTTGTGAAGGGCGAGAAGTGTGAGTTTTCACACGCACTTCTTTGTCCTTCCTGGAGTTTATCATCTCCTCCAACTCCGTCACCCCGGATCCGGCCAAGGTCGCAGCGGTGAGAGACTGGCCCCAACCTACAAGCCGTAGGGAAAGCTGCAACAGTTCCTCGGCTTCGCTAATTTCTACAGGAGGTTCATTAAGGGTATAGTCAGATAGTTAGCCCCCTGACGGCCTGACCTCACCAAAATGTCCTTCCACCTGTCGGATCGGTGCGAAGCCGCGTTTAGGGAGTTGAAACGCCGGTTCTCGACTGCACCGGTCTTGGTGCAGCCCAATCCTGGTCGCCAGTTTGTGGTTGAAGTGGACGCCTCTGACTCAGGGATAGGAGCCGTGCTATCCTAGAGCGAGAAACCGATAAGGTTCTTCACCGTGTGCCTATTTTTCCCACAGGTGACCCCAGCAGCGGAACTATGACGGGGCAATCGAGAGCTCCTTGCGGTGAAAGAGGCTCTTGAGGAGTGGAGAACCGCTGGAGGGAGCGTCAGTGCCTTTCACGGTTTTCACTGACCACCGGAACCTGGAGTATATCAGGACCGCCAGGCGACTGAACCCCAGGCAAGCCCGCTGGTCACTGTTTTTCGGCCGTTTTGACTTCCGGATCACCTACGCCCCGGGACCAAAAACCAAAGATCGGATGCCTGTCCCGGGTGCATGACAGGAAGTCAAGACCGAGCTGTCGGATCCACGGAACCCATCCTACCGGAGTCCACTATCGTGGCTGCTCTGACCTGGGACGTGGAGAGGACCGTCCGGGAGGCCCTGGCACGGAGCCCGGATCCGGAACAGGGCCGAAGAACGACTATACGTCCCACCAGAAGCCAGAGCTGCCGTTCTGGACTTCTGTCACGGGTCCAAGCTCTCCGGCCACCCAGGGGCGTAGGACCGTGGCAGTGGTCCGGCAGCGCTTCTGGTGGGCGTCCTGGAGACTGATGTCCGGGCTTACATCCAGGCCTGCACCACCTGCGCCAGGGCAAAGGCGGACCACACAGAAGGCACAGGGACGTCTACAGCCATTCCTGTGCCTCACCGCCCCTGGTCCCACATCAGTCTGGATTTTGTCACGGGCCTCCCGCCGTCCCGGGACACACCACCATACTCACGAGTGGACCGTTTCTCCAAGGCGGCCCACTTCGTGGCCCTCCCGAAGCTCCCGTCAGCCCAGGAGACGGCGGATCTCCTTGTCCACCATGTCGTCGGCTGCATGGGATACCAACAGACATCGTTTCGGATCGCGGTCCCCAGTTCTCCTCGCAGGTGTGGAGAAGTTTCTGCTGGAACTGGGGGCCACTGTAAGCTCGTCTCGGTATCACCCGCAGACTAACGGACAGTCGAACGGGCCAACCAGGAGTTGGAGCAGGCCCTCAGGTGCACGACCTCCACACACCCGATGGTTGGAGTGAACATCTGGCCTGGATCGAGTACGCTCAAACAGCCAGGTGTCCTCTGCCACCAGCCTCTCCCCATCGAGGTGGTCGGGGTACCAACCCCCTTTTTTCCTTTGGGAGGAGAGAGGTCGGTGTGCCCTCGGTCCAGGCCCACTGGAGATGCCGTCGGGTGTGGCGCAAACACCCGTTCGGCCTTGTTGAGGGCCCGGACGAGGCTAAAGCCCATGGCACGTCGACGGTCCCCGGCCCCCACATACCAGCCCGGCAGGAGGTTGGCTTTCCACAAGGAATTCCACTCCAGGTCAAGTCCCCCAAACTAAAAGACCGATTCATTGGACCTTCCCCATCCTCAAGGTCCTCAGTCCTACCGCAGTGAGGCTCCAATCCCGGCTCACTGCAGATCCATCCGGTCTTTCATGTCTCCAGGATAAACCGCAACTAACGCCCCTCTGTGCTCCCGGTCCAGCGCCGCCTCCTGCCCGTATTACGACGGGGAGCGGCTTGGACAGTTCACGGCTCTTGGACGTCCGTCGAATGGGCCGGGGCTTTCAGATTTGGTGACTGGGAGGGGTATGGACCCGAAGAACGCTCCTGGGTGAAGAGGAGCTTCATCCGGACCCGGCCCTCCTGGCCGATTCTATCGTCGCCACCCGGAAAAGCCTGGTCGGGCGCCAGGGCGCCCGTTGAGGGGGGGGTTCCTGTTGTGGGCCGCCAGAAGAGGAGGTACTGCTGGCCCACCACCAGGGGCGCCCTGCCTGAAGTGCGGGCTTCAGGCACGAGAGGGCGCTGCCGCCTCAGGAACAGCTGTCATCCATCATCCGTGACAGCTGTCACTAATCATCACATGGTATAAAAGCAGGAAGACACCTCCACCAACTGCCGAGATATCATCTTCATCTGGAAGTAATATCCTCAGCCATTTGTGATTGCAATATTTGTTATGTGAGTGTTTGCAGGAGTACCATCCGATAGTGGAGGCTGTGCAAGACGGCGCTCTTTTCTTCTGAGGACCGCTGCAAAGTGTTGAGAGAGAGGTGGAGGTGGAATTCCACCAGGATTGTTACTGGGGTTCACACACCCACCCTTTGACTGTCTTTGCTTTCTGCCAGCAGTACCTCCGACACGCCGGGAAGGTGGCCACTGGGATCCGGGACTGGCGGCTCCAGTATTCCTTGGGTTCGGTGGTGGTGGAAATCGTGTGGTTCCGGTTCGTTTCCAGAGGGCGTCTCCTACGTCGAGGCCTGCCCACACGACACCTTTTATTAATTGACTGTTGCACATTCTGAATCTGCGTGTTGGTTGTGTCATTCACAACAGTAAAGTGTTATAATTTGACTCCTTCCATTGTCCGTCATTTACGCCCCCTGTTGGGGTCCGTGTCACTACACTTTCCCAACAATATCCATTTGTTTTTTAAAGATAGAGACTCAATAAAGGCCAGCTACATTTTGTCAGCACATTCTTGTAGGCCTACTTTATACATTTTAATTTATCAGAAAAATGCAGAAAATAGCTATAATATTCTTATCTTGACTGTCTGACATCCCTGTCACTAACAGCAGTGGAGATGATGTCACATTGGCCAAAGAACACAACACAAAATGGCAAAGACCTCAGCAGTTTGGAATTATTCAAATTAAGTGAGGAGTTTTAAACATGACAATGCAAATATATATATATATATAAACAAAAAGAAAATTCCATTAGCCACTTTCAAAAAGAAAAAAAGGAGTATTTAATGAGAAATTACAATTAAAATTACATAAACTGCTTTTTTGTTGCTTTTTTAAAACAAAAGTACAAGTCTATTTATCCATATTTTCTTACCTAGAATAAGTTCTTCAGAAATTTCTGAATTGTCAGAGGATGACTGAGAACTTGCTGTAACAAATCTGCCCTTCAGAGAACTGAGACTGCTCGTCACATCATCTTCATCTGTGATATTCTGAGGTGTCAGAGATACCCTGAGACCAGCTGAAAATTTACAGTATAACCAAAGTCAGTCCGAATCACAACTGAAATCATTCAACACTGCAAAAATGATGATTACAATGTTGACAGCTGATGAGGTTTCGGGTAAAAACTATTCTTGTTCTGGGATGTGATATATAGAATTTGCTGCATTACTGTTGACATTACATGTGGTGACACAAACAAACAGAGTAGTCGAAAGGATAACAACAACTGCATTACATACTGCATTGTCAGAATCAATTTTTAATGCCTTTAAGACATTAACTAAAATAACAAGGAGGCAACAATTTCACCTGATGGTTTGCAGTTGTGAGATCTCCAAAAGTGACTTTTTTGGCAGCTGGTCGCTCTTTTACCTTGGTCTTCTGGCTGAGCTTTGGAAGTGAGCTGATGACAAGAAGGCATTTGGATAAAAAGAACAGAGAGAATACCAACGTGAAGCTGATACGCAATAAATCATAATACATTTATCAGAGTGTTCATTTAAAGCAAATCTGTGGTGTTTTTATATTAACAGTTACTACTGATAAATACTCTGCTTTCATATTACGTCGTAAGTGACCACAAGCAGATTTTCCCATTCATTCATGGTTTGTGTGTGTAAAAACGTGCAGAAACACCATTGCATGCGCAAATTCACCTGCCTGCTGTACTACTAGTGTGCAACAAGGATTGCCTCTGTTATATGTGCAAAATATGCATACTGTCCATTTAGCATACATGCATTTTATGAAAATGCAATTTGGGGTTGTTCACCCGAGTGTGCAAAAATGGGAGGAAACATGCAAATTGGTATGTCTGCACATGCAGCATGACTTATCATGGTCAAATAAATTAGCAGGGCTGATAGCATCTGAATTTGTCTGAGTGTGAACCATGCAGCAGTAAGTAATTGAGACTGACAGACAAAAAATGCCAGTATGTACACACACTCAGTTATGTGGCAGAGTTCCTGCATAACAAAGGCATATAGCTGCAAGTGGCTGATTTAATTATTTTATGCTTACGGTCATTAACAGGTGCAAAATTCTCATTTACATACCTTTTTAAACACAGTCTGCTTTCAGCATTCAATGCCAAAAATTCAAAGACTATTCAAAAAGCAGTCTTCATCCACACCAGCTGTGAGCTCGTTGGCTCTAATGACAACTGCATGGCCTTAATCAAGTTTGCTGTTCATTAATGATCAGCTGCAGTACTGCTAACACATCATTTTAACTGGCTTCATCTCCTCACCTTAGAAGCTGGGGCAGATGAAAGTGTTTGTTTGGTTTCCTTCTCTTTCTGCAGTGTCTCTTCTACATCTTTGCTGTATTTCTTTAGCTTCTTGTCTTCATCTACATTGTACTCAATATGTTTTTGTCTCAGCATGTTCCTCTGTGGGATTCTCTTTGGACATAAATTTATGCTTTTCAGCAGAAGTGACTGAGTCAAATGGAAAAGAGTATGGAAACTTCCACTTCAATATAACTTCAACATGACCAGCGTGTTGTCCAGAGGGATCAGCCAGCTCAAACAAACCTGACGGGGACAAAAGACCCATGATTTGATGTGTTAGACAACAAGCTAAAAGATGGACAGGTTTAAGACAACTTCAGCATTACAAGAATGTTTTAAAATGCATTTCTGTCAATTTTGCAAATAATACTTGAATGTTTTTTTTTAACATGCTATATTTCTTTTGAGATTTGGCAGTGTGAACTTTGAGGAACTAAATATATTGTGATATAGTAAAAGTGAATTGTTTTCTTAAAAACACTCACCACTGATTCCATCATCCTGGGCCAGTGGCAGCAGCGGCACTCTGGACTTGCCCAGATATGTGCCCATCTGTTCTTCATTCTCATCAAACACATAGAACTGAAGGACCTCAGACTTCAAGTAGTGGTCCAGTTCTGCATCCATTAGGACAGAGAAGCACTTATGGTTGTTGAACTGAGGGTGACTGCAGTTATGAACAGTGGCAGTGGGGTAGTCTGGGAAGTCAAAGAACTTGTAGATCACATATGGGCTTGGTTGCTGGAAGCTTTTGGATTGGAGGCCTTGGCAACTTTGCACTGTGATGCTAAGTTCGTTCCAACTGATGCTGGACGGCAGGAGCCGAGTTACCCCTCCATCTTCATTCAGTGAATCGCTGATGCCGCGCTCAGCCTTTATCTTGCCTTGATACAGCTGCACAGTGTTCTTCATAGGTAACGTCATCCTCATCCAGTAATTCACTGAACCAAAAGACTGCACTTCACCAAGCATGCCTAAGAATAAAGTATGAACATTTTCATATTTAGGAACACTGCATGTGTGCATGCGTCAACTCTTGCTTTCTGACCACAGCACAGGTTACAACACAAATAGAGGTGAAGTATGCGACACTGGCAGACTGGGTGGCCTTCTTAGAGAGTCACGTCCGTAAGCTAGACCAGCTTATTAAATCTTTGGAAATAGGTGCTATGGGCACTATAGACAGATTTAATGTTGGGGCATATAGCGTACCCGTTAGCTTTACCATAGCTCCGCCGGTCACGAATGACTGTTTTTGGACTGTGGTGAGGCTGAAGAAAGCCCCAAAAGCATAGCAGTCACCTATACCAACTATGAACCGTTTTTCTGCCATTGCCAGGCCTGTTAATAAGCCTTCCATCTTACGGGCGACATCCCCCCCCATCCCAGGCCAAAACACCATGTGTTAGTGATTCCATCACCTGCAAAGTTAGGTTAGAGATGCCAGCTGCTATGAAATCTTTACCTTGGGCCAGACCATCCAACACTGCTTCTCATCTTAGGCTGCTGGCATTAGGTAAGAATAGACAAACTCAGGACCATGACACAAAATATGTTAACACTGTTACTCATGCTGGCGCCAAAGATGTTGGGATACGACAGTCTGAAGTCAAATAGATGGGCATAGAGAGCACTAATAACCTCACCATTTAGGAGGCTAACATCCTGAAATAGGTGGCTGACAAATTTTCATCGACAGCAGAGCTCTAGTTTTATCAATAACTAGCTATGGCAATAACAAGCCATGGCTGTCCGCATCAACAAGCCCTCCAAAGGAAGGTGCTGCCATCTTATCTGTGGACATAGAGAGATACTTAAAGGGAAAGTAACATCAGGACACCACAGCAGGTCATGGTGCAGGTGATTAGAGAGCCTGTAGGGCCTACTATGAATGTGGGTGAGGAATTTGATAGTTTAGTGGGGAAATATGGTCATAGCTTAAGTCTATGTGACAGGGAGGAAAATTTTCTATGCTGAGACTGTGGCCTGCATCCATCGACTAACCCAAAATATACTACCACAATTCCAATGAAGTTGGGACACTGTGTAAAATGTAAATAAAAACAGAATGAAACAATGATTTGCAAATACTCTTCAACCTATATTCAATTGAATACACCACAAAGACAAGATATTTAATGTTCAAACTGATAAACTTTGTTGTTTTTGTGCAACTATTTGCCAATTTTTGAAATGGATGCCTGCAACACGTTTAAAAAAAGCTGGGACAGTGGTATGTTTACCACTGTGTTACATCACCTTTCCTTCTAAGAACACTCAATAAGCGTTTGTGAACTGAGGACACTAATTGTTGAAGCTTTGAAGGTGGAATTCTTTCCCATTCTTGCTTGATGTAAGACTTCAGTTATTCAACAGTCCAGGGTCTCCATTGTCGTATTTTGCACTTCATAATGCGCCACACATTTTCAATGGGCAACAGGTCTGGACTGCAGGCAAGCCAGTCTAGTACCCGCACTCTTTTACTATGAAGCCATGCTGTTGTAACACATGCAGAATGTGGCTTGGCATTGTCTTGCTGAAATAAGCAGGGATGTCCCTGAAAAAGACGTTGCTTGGACGGCAGCATATGTTGCTTCAAAACCTGGATGTACCTTTCAGCATTGATGGCACCATCACAGATGTCTAAGTTGTCCATGCCATGGGCGCTAACACACCACCATACCATCACAGATGCTGGCTTTTGAACTTTGCGCTGGTAACAATCTGGATGGTCTTTTTCCTCTTTTGTCCAGAGGACACGACATCCATGATTTCCAAAAACAATTTGAAATGTGGACTCATCAGACCACAGCACACTTTTCCACTTTGCGTCTGTCCATTTAAAATGAGCTCGGGCCCAGAGAAGGCATCGGTGTTTGGATGTTGCTGATGTATGGCTTTCATTTTGCATGGCAGAGTTTTAACTTGCACTTGTAGCAATGAACTGTGGTAACTGATAATGGTTTTCTGAAGTGTTCCTGACCCCACGCAGTAAGATCCTTTACACAATGATGTCGGTTTTTAATGCAATGCCACCTGAGGGATCGAAGGTTACAGACATTCAGTGTTGGTTTTCAGCCTTGCCGCTTACGTGTAGAAAGTTCTCCCGATTCTCTGAATCTTCTAATTATATTATGGACTGTAGATGATGGAACCAAACCGAAGCTAACATTGATCTCGACGCTTTAAACCAGTGGTCTCCAAACTATTCTAGAAAGGGCCGAGAGGGTGCAGGTTTTCTTTGCAGCCACTGACTTCAGCAGGTGATTTCACTGATTAACATCACTTGGAGCAGGTGGGATGAGTTCATCAGTGAAATCACCCGCTGGAGTCAGTGGCTGCAAAGAAAACCTGCACCCTCTCGGCCCTTTTTGGAATAGTTTGGAGACCACTGCTTTAAACGAAACATACCTGGAGCCACTGCTGGAGCAGTGTATGTCTACACCCTGCTCTGCGTTCCAGGACTCGGCGCTGGGACAGAGCTCTGTAGCGCCTGAGTCCTGGAGAACCTGCAAGCAGAAGCACGCGATCTGACCCATTATGGATATCTGTGCGCACGTTGGTGGATCCACCTGCTCTGCCTGCTCGTCCAGAACAACAGAGGGATCATCTCATTCATCATCAGAATCATCACTGTCTGATTCAGACTGATGAGCGCTGCGCGCTCCGTCTTGCTCCAATTGAAAAAAACTGAAGCGCATGCTCAACATTGACACCTCATTTGTACAAAACAAAAAAACCCCAGCACCACCACACTAACCACACACGCTAAAAACTCCACAAAAATAATACACACTCCAAACACACTAAATGGTTCTCAAATACCATAACTCTAATTGCTGTCTGTATACCCGAAATGCACACAAACTCAGCATTTTTCGGGTATTGTTGCGTTCATAGATTTGCTTGCAGCTGCGTATGTTTGCTCTTAATGTATACATTCTGTTGTGTGTAGCCCTTGCCGCACTCCTACCTTCTTTTTTTTCTTTTTTGTGTTGAAGAAATGTGCTCCGTACTCAAAAGAGTAAAGCAAGCGGCACTCATGTTTCCAGATGTACAGCGGGATGCACTGCTTCCTTGTCAGGGTTGGGAACATCAGATCGCAAAGTTCAGAGTCCTTATGTGTGCCCCCCCCCCCCCAAAAAAAAGTAGAAAAATTTGGCACTTAAAGTCACAAGCAAACTTAAAACTTCCCATCTTGTTTCAGCACTGAGAGTGAGGGAGAGAGAGAGAGAGCAGGGAGAGAGGGAGAGAAAGAGAGATAGCGCTGTCTCTTTCTCTCTGCATTTTTTTAAACCCTGGTGGGTGTTTCTGATCACTGATCAAAGCTGTTCACATGCAAATGTCCGCTGCTGCTGAAAACCTTTTTTTTGCAGTGATCT